>NW_020837952.1:20715738-20758806 GCF_003676395.1 Aethalodelphis obliquidens
AGAGAGAGAGAGAGAGAGAGAGAGAGAGAGAGAATTATAATTTCCCCAAATTTTCTTAATAAGGCCCTTCTATATTCTTATGAATTCTTCTCCCATGTTGAAGATGACCTCCATATGCATTCATTTAAAATAAGGAAGTGTAAAAATTATACTTTGAAAGTCATTTACTTTCGGTACCTTCAAATTTTCTGCCTAGGAACCTACAAACATTTTTCCAGAGGACAAACCAAAGGGCTAGCAACACTTTTTTCCTCTGGCATGAAAAGTGTTTAAAGACTAATTATCATCAACTCAAGTTCCATAATTTCTCTCACTGAGCAAACCTTAACTGTTCTTGGGGGAGGGATCTTTTTACTGTAGAATGTCTGCTGGACATCATTTTGTTGGCAGAATATGCCACAAGACTAGCTGTACTGACTCTGTTTTCCATCAGAGTGAATAGGTGCATGAGGAATATAATACCTGATGTGGCCTCTATGCCCAGGTAGTCTGCTCACAGTGATAGGCTTTGTCCGCAACAGTCTTCTATGTGTAATTAATTGTCATAGGCCCCTACTTCCCAATCTAGTGTATTGTCCTTCCTCTCCATAAATGTCCCTCCAAACTCCCAGGAAGTACCTAGAAAATTTCCTTCTAATTTGGTGAGAGAATGTTACTGTTTTATGAACTTTCAGATCAGAGAGGTTAATATTCTTATGTACAGTTTAGTCATCTTAGCACTAACCCATACCTGGAGAATTTGTATCTATGCCTCGTGTAACACTTCATCTTATTTTGAGCTTGAACTAAGTATAAACAAGACAGTCCTTAAAACTGATGGGAAAAGTAAAATGAACCAGTGTTTATTGAGCAGCAATTTTGTATCATATATTTTTACACATATTATTTCATTTAATTTTTAAAATAACACTGCAAGGTAGGCATTACTATTCTTGGGTTCACACATGAAGAAACCAACACTGAGAAGTGATAGGATTGGAGTTAAAAGTCTCTATGTATTATAAAGCTCATGATATTTTCATTAAAACTTGCTTCCCATTTGTTACCAACAAAAGCAGCAGAAATCTTCCTTTAGCCTGAGGCTGAGAAGGAGAAGACTGAGTGGGTATCCTTTTGTTAGGAAACAATTCCCATCTTACCTCATTGCTTGGCAGACTATTCTCGGTAAGGCTGCTCATCTTAAAACTGTCCTAATGTGTATCCACAGAAGCCATCATTTCCTATTTTTACCCCAAACTTATGCCAACAACTTTTATGTTCCTAAGCCATGAGTGATCTATTTTCGTGTTTGTTCTAAACAAGCATGAATTTTTTAAAAATAGTTAATTGGGTTATGTATAATTTTAAGTCAAACAGATTGCAGTGGGCAATCTACCTTGTGTTAAAATCATAACAAATAATATTTCTGGAGCTAACTGAAATGTATTATTGAAATAATTTCTATGCTATCTATGTACTTATAATTCCTGTTTACTTTGAATACATATATGCATTTAGAATCAGTTTAAAATAATCATCCGTAAGATGAATATGTATCCTTCTGTTCTGACAAGGATTCAAATATCTTAGGGATTGTTCCAAGAGGGATTATCTTTAGTATTAAGAACTGCTGTTTGTTATTGGGTGTCTGTGTTCATGCCAGGCACCGTCCTAAACAATAAGCACCTTATCTCTAATCCTCATAAAACTCTGCAAGGCAGATGTAAATAGCCTAATTTTTTAAATGTGGAAACTCAGGCTTAGACTGTTTAAATAAGGTCACAAAACTAGCAAATGGCAGAACCAAAAATCAAACACAGTGTTGGTTATGAAACTCCATACAGTAAGCCATCCAAGTAGGTATTTTTAATTGGTCCCATCTTTTGTCTAGACACTGGAGTCCTGAGTCCCAGAGGCAGATGGAAATACAAGTCTCTGTTCAATTGTGTGGCCCAGTTTTATCTATACTCAAACATAGGATACTTTTAAATATTTACTTGGTCCCCAATGTTTATCTTTAACATGGCTGGCGTTAAGTAAAGAGCATCCACAAAATTCCATAAAGCAAAAACCAAGTTTTCTAACTCCAAACTTTAGCCTTTTTCATTACACTGTGCTGGCTCTATGAACTTTAATTTTTTTTAAATTTCAGGTGACTATTTTTTTTATTAGGACATAATTCAATAATACTGAAATGTACAGAATAATATAACAAAAACTCATAGCTCCACCACCAAGCTTATCAAATTTTAGCTTTTTTAGGTCATGTATTTTCCTTAAAAAAATATCTTATACCTTCCCGTAAACTCACAAGCTCATTCCTCTTCCTCCCTCTCAACACGTCCCCACAATACTGAACTTCCAGTTTATCATTCCTTTCCACACTGATATACTATTACCACACATAATGTATCAATAAAACAATATTCAGGGCTTCCCTGGTGGCGCAGTGGTTGAGAGTCCGCCTGCCGATGCAGGGGACACGGGTTCGTGCCCCGGTCCGGGAGGATCCCACATGCCGCGCAGTGGCTGGGCCCGTGAGCCATGGCCGCTGAGCCTGCGTGTCCGGAGCCTGTGCTCCGCAACGGGAGAGGCCACAACAGTGAGAGGCCCGCGTACCGCAAACAAAGCAAAACAAAACAAAAACCCGATATTCAGTATTGTTTTGGATCCTTCTGAAAAATATATACACATATTTATTTTATATATATATCTAATATATATATTATATATTATTTATATATATATATATATATATATATATATATATATATATATATATAAAATTGGCTTATGCAATTGTAGAGGCTAGCTATGCAAGTTCCAAGTCTATAGGTCATGTAGGCCACCAATCACAAGGGAAGATCAGGAGCAAGCTAGAATCCCGTGGGCGGGGTCTGAAGCTTATCTAATGTCTATAGTTGGGAGTTTCTACCCTTCAGGGAAGCCCTAAACTCTTTTAAAGGATTTCTGGCTAAATCAGAATGACCTAGGGTAATCTCCCTAATATAAAGTCAACTGCTTAGGGATTTTAATTATATCTGCAAAATCCCTTTACAGCAATGCTTAGATTAACATTTAATTGAGTAACTGGGAAGAGGTGTGTATATGCTACAACATGGCCATGGTATCCCTTCAGTCCTCTACCTCTCAAGTAAGAATGTCTCTTGTAGCTCACCTTATCTGGAAACATACTAAAACCTGAATTTTGGGGAAGGTAGATTAACTTAGCCAAGTGACACTCCACAAAGTTATCACACTCTTTCATGGTGAAAGAAGTCATAAAATTATGTCCTTGTGGGTAGGGGAATAGCTATTAATCAGGAAGGGGCAGGAGTGCTTTTGGAGTACTGGAAATATTTTATACTTTAATCTGGCTGGTGGTTATGCAGGTATATATGAATGTAAAAATTTATCAAGCTGTACACTTAAGATTAGTAAACTTTATGCCCTTCATTATATGCTTGTTATAACTCCGTTTAGAAAAAAAATGAGAAAAAAAATAGTAGGCATAGATTAGACAAAGGAATTGTGAGTGCCAGATTAAGAAGAAAAATATATCTCATGAAGTGAATATCTTTTAATGGCTTGGAAGTAAGAGAAGTTTCTCCCATGTTAAGGACTTCAGTATAATGAGCATATATTTGGGAGCAAGTGAAGAACAGAACACAGAGTAGGATGTGTTTCCTGGGTACATGAGAAGAGCTCAGAATTTGAAAAGGCCTTGTGACCTATGTTAAAGTATTTGGACTTCCTTCTAAGGATAATAGGAGGATATCACAAATTTTAACTAGGGTAATCACATCATCAGATGGATTTTTATAAACTCACTGGCTACTGTGTGGAGAATTGATTGGTAAGGGGCAAAAGGGAGGGAGAGATCAGGCTTCACAAATCAGTGACACTGTGGCATTCAGATGTCACTTAATTTGTCAGTGTCTGTTTCCTCATCTCTAAAAATATGTTATCAAGTCTGTTTACTTATGTCAGAGGATTGTTCCAAGGATTGTTTACAGACTGTATTTTATAAGAATTTACTAAATGAAAGAATAAATGAATTTGCCCAAGAGATGCCCAAATTGTCAGTAAAGTTATAATGTACCACTGGCTGTATCACCCTGTGTCAGAAGCTGCCTGTTTCCTTCGATATTTTTCTCCTTTTTCCCCAAATGATAACATATTTAGCCAGGCATATGTATGACTAAAAATTTTTTAAAAAGCAAAGGAAAAAAAAAAAGATTATATCATCCAAGCATCCTAAAGCTAGGTGTTTCCATGTGACTAAGTTTTGTCCAGATGGGATGCAAGTATATGTGATTTGTAGCAGTTTCCAGGAACTTCCTTAAGAGATACCTAGAGCAAACCACTCACATTCTCTTTTTTATCTCTTCTTCGATCTTGTGTTCCGGACTGTACATGCTGCCTTGAATAATGAAGACAAAGACACACTGTAGAGATGACAGAGAGGAGAGCTGGAAGTATTTTGAGTCTCTAAACTACTTCTCCACTGCTGAACTATAAAGTTTCTGACATTTATACTGGTGAGAAATAAATTTCTTATTTAAGCTCCTTTTATTCTGGGTTTTGTAGTTACTAGCTGCTTAACGTAAGGTTAAGAAATAAAGAATTTCGTACTAGCAATGATATACTTAGATTAGTGAAATCTGAACTTTTTTCAATGGCATAATGGAATCATTCATGTGACAGCAACTCAGATATTTCAAGTTTGAAAAGCTACCTCATTCTTTCTTGGCAATGCATTTTGTGGACACTGTCTCCTGAATTTTCTTAGAAGGCTGTGGGTTGACAAAACTATAGTGTTAGGGGAGCAAAGAGAAATTTTTAAATTTGTTGTGTTTTGACTGCTTTTGTCACTTTCCATAAATTCTTTAAAAGTGAGGTAAACAAGAGTATGCAAATAGAATCATTTATTTGATGAAAGAGTCTGTTGTATATGTGGGAAGGAAAGTATGGACATTTATTTAGCTATCCAAAATGCTGGACTGTGCAGACTGTCTGACAAAAAGAATGTAAAAAGGTATGTCCCACAGAAGCTTCTAGGAACTTCTCTTAAGAGACAGCAAACACAAGACATTTGCCTTTATCATGGTTCCCTTTCTCCATTTTGCTACCTGGAATGTAAATGGAGGTTCTACTACTATGAAAATGAGCACCCCCTAAAATAGGGGAATGGTGATCTGGAAGAAACCTGGATTTTGAAGACCTCTTAGGACAAAACTGCCATTTGCTCTGGACTGCAAATTTTCACTCTTTTATGTGAGAAAGAAATGAACTTAAAAAAAAAAAAATTAGGCAAGCTGTAGCTGTAGTTATTTTGGACTTTTCTATAGTTTTAGCCAAACCTAATGACCAAGATGGCCTGAATGTTCTCCCAGCTTGTCTAAACTTTGGACAGGTTCCTTCCTGTCTATAGGCCCCTGATCTCTCTATTCTTACAGCATTTCCCCCTTTGAAATGTAAATCTTCTTACAGGCTTTTACCGGTTTTACAACTAAGGATGTCTTTTTCAAGAATCTGATAGCCATCCTTTGAAATATAATCAAGACAGATCATATCCCTATCTCTAGTTTCTGTGAGAGGTAGGAGCCTAACTTTGATAAGCATCAATTAGCAGACACAGATGACTTAATCACACTGACCAACCTCTTCCTAATGTCCTTCAATACTTTCCAGTAGCTCATCCCAGTGCTTAAAAACTCTCCTGCTTTTTGTTCCAGTGCAGTTGAATTCAATCTCTTTCCCCTTTTGCAATGATCTTGAATAAAGTCATTCTTGCTTATTTAACTCTGTCCAGTGCAATTTTAATTTGACACTAGTCCTAATTAATATATTCTCTGTGTAAGAAAAGATTCCTCTCACAACATGTCAAGCTATCTATTCATTATGCCCATGTTAGCATAGCCAAGGAGAGACTTAATTATCCTGGAAGGAAAACAAAAAGAATAAAAGTGTCAAAGTGGAAAAACAGTTCTAGAAGATAGAAAAACTAGGTAAAAAGATGAGAGACAAAACTAACGCAAGACAATAATAGAACTGGGCAAAGTAAAAGAAAAGAAATAACATTACAGTGGTGCAGTAACAAAAATAGATGATTATTTAATTCTTTTACTCAGACTTTGTCTTTAAGTGTTGGCCACAAATGGAAAATTAGTAAATTCATTCCTGGTTTTCAGATAATCAGAATGCATCATCTTATTCTCAAAATAAAAAAGTAATATACCCCTACAGCTCTGTGTTGAAGTTAAACAGAAATATTACAAGAGATTAGGGGCATGAATATATTTCCAGTAAAACAAGACAGTAAAATAAATATCGATATAGCTTAAAGCTTCTGTCTCCCTCAGAATTCTGTGTATGCTATTTATGACAGTTGTTTTTATAACCATTACTATAATGCTACTTAATTATGATTGTTATTATGTAAATTTAATGTAAATTGCAGTGATTATTATGGAAATTGAAGGTAAATCTCATTTGTATTCCATTAGTAATGCTTTGGATGAAGATGTAGGTTAATCATGAGAGAGTTATTTGAGATTAGATTTAAAGAATGGAATAGGAGAGTTTCTAGTGAGATCTTTAAAAGCATGTGTACAAATAATAGTAAATGCATAGACTTCAGTCATTTATTTCATCTTTTTGATGAAATAATGGATTGATCAGTATATATGTCAATGTACTTCCTGTGGGTGAAACTTTACTTATGAAAGTCTGGAAATTTCTAATTTAGGAAATAGAAATGTAATGTCTTTTTTTAATCTCTTATGGTGTTATAACTTCTTAAATATGCCATGAACTTTGACATTGATTTTTAAAATACTAAAATGAATATAGATAGATAATCACTTATCTAACCAACATAAACCATTTTATACTTTTTTATTAGTTATCTATTTTATACATATTAGTGTATACAATGCCAATCCCAATCTCCCAATTCATCCCACCACCACTCCCCCAAGCCCCTGCTTTCCCCCCTTGGTGTCCATACATTTGTTCTCTACATCTGTGTCTCTATTTCTGCCTTGCAAACCAGTTCATCTGTACCATTTTTCTAGATTCCACGTATATGCGTTAATATATGATATTTGTTTTTCTCTTTCTGACTTACCTCACTCCGTGTGTCAGTCTCTAGGTCCATCCACGTCTCTACAAATGACCCTATTTTGTTCCTTTTTAAGGCTGAGTAATATTCCACTGTATATATGTACCACATCTTCTTTATCCATTTGTCTCTTGATGGGCATTTAGGTTGCTTCCATGACCTGGCTATTGTAAATAGTGCTGCAATGAATATTGGGGTGCATGTATCTTTTTGAATTATGGTTTTCTCAGGGTATATGCCTAGTAGTGGGATTGCTGGGTCGTATGGTAGTTCTATTTGTAGTTTTTTAAGGAACCTCCATACTGTTATCCATAGTGGCTGTATCAATTTACATTCCCACCAATAGTGCAAGAGGGGTCCCTTTTCTCCACACCCTCTCCAGCATTTGTTGTTTGTAGATTTTCTGATGATGCCCATTCTAACCGGTGTGAGGTGATGCCTCATTGTAGTTTTGATTTGCATTTCTGTAATAATTAGTGATGTTGAGCAGCTTTTCATGTGCCTCTTGGCCATCTGTATGTCCATTTTCACTTTCTTTTAACAAGATTTTACCACTTAAATTTTTTCCACAGTGAGATTTTATTTGCTTAATCAAAACTATAACATTGTATGGTAGAAAAGAATACTTATTTGTGTATACCATAACAGTTTACGAAGTACTTTCATTTACATTATTTCAATTAAATTCAATGAGACGATTAATGGTGATTTTTCTTCCCAGTAGTCTCTTCAGTATTAAAGCAGGAAAGGCATCAAATCCAATGTTCACTCTAACTTTCAATGGAATTTTTTATGTTTATTAATGTGAGCTATAATAATTTCATTTTAACATTAAACTTAAAAAAAATCTTGGCTTTGAACCTGAAGCCTACTTTATATAATTAATTAATTAATTGTTCAACATTTATTGAGTGCCTGCTATTCCCGAGAGACTGGATTAGGGAATTCAGAGGTTTAAAAGAGAATTTTTACAAATCTAAAATTTTTAGTTATATCACTAGAGATGAAGTCATCAGCTTTGTTCTGAATCAGGATAAAGGACTGTTGATCAAAGCTACAAATATTTAAACTAAATTGAAGAGCTGATTTGGTTAGAAGAGGAGGGAAGGGCAAGAAGGAAGCATTCATATTGAAGATAGAATACAGAGTGATCTAGGGTAATTTATACTTTTACAATTTACATTTCTCCTCAGTGACTGGCATCAGATAAAATGGAAAACTTGTAATTCTGTCCCTGATTTTCAGATTATCAAAATAATTAGTCAGCATCTAAGGGACTGTTAAAAGAGACAACCTTGTCCATTCTCAAGGTACTGCTTGGCTCCTACAAAATTGTTCTGCTCAGGGCATAGAAATCCACTGGAAATCTAAGGAAACAGAGAAGTGCCTTAGCGAAGAGGGAACCATTGATAAATCTAAAACTGACCTTCACAGTATAATGCCCTTGCTTCCTCTTATTTATTTTTCCCTTTATAGTCCTCTCTAAGCAATAATCTTAAGGATTTTTTTTCATTTCTATTTTTTTCTTTTATAGCGCTGTTACTACTAGTAGTGATATTAATATCTACATATTTCTAAACACATATGTACTGAGAATGGCTATATGCTCTTTAGGATTCTACTCCAAATTTGATTAGAATATAAGCAGAATTCACAACCCGTATCATCCACTTTTTCAGCTTTTGATGGTGGCTCCTGGACTATGGGGATACTCATATTTTACCATCTCAAGGAATTGCAGGATTATTTTATTTGTTTCTTGAAAGAATTATCAAAGAGGAGAGAGGACCCAATTTCCTTCATGCCTGAAAAAAACAGTTATCATATTTTCTATGAGTGCTAAAGGGAAAAAAAAGAAATCTTAATAGATCTCTTATTTATAAGGGAAGAAAATCCCACTATCAGTGACAGGCTTGAAAAAAAAGGAAAGAAATATATTTTAGTCTTTGTTGTTCACTTGTAACTTACAGACTCTGGGGCAGCTCTAAAAAGAGTACATCCTGGGGTTTCCCAAGCAGGCCTGCTAGGATCTATTGCGGACAAACCAGAATATAAAGGATGGGCTGATAACTTCCAGTGAAAGAGCGCTTAAACTATCTGCATTTAATCATTGCTCTGAATAACTCATAATTTAAAAAAGGAATGCTGGAGTTTGGGCAGAAAGAACCTGCTACACATGAGCAGTGGAAAGTAGAAGCGTGAAACAATTGTAAATTATTTTATTATGCATTACATAGTAATTTTATAATTGGGGATAACTGATGACTATGTCTATTGGAACTAAGAAAGAGGAAGATGTTTAAAACTTTTTTCTAACAAATAACACTTTTCAGATTTTTTTCATATCTGGCTGACTATAAGAAAATGAATTATTATTAGAGGAGTTATAAAAATAATATCTTAGTAGCAGCTTAAAAATCTCCCCACAGTGATTCTTCTACTTATTTTTCATTTGTTTTTCTTTTAACTTTTTATTATGGAAAAACTCAAACATATACAAAAATGGACAGAAATGTATTAGGAACCTCCATGTACTCATCACCCAGTTTCAAAAATAATCAGCCTGACCAATCTTGCTTATTGATACTCCAACCCACTTCTACACACCATCAATCCCTACTCAGTATAAGCCCATCCCCATCCAATATCATCTCATCTGCACAAGATTATTTTGAAGCAAACAATAGGCTTTATGTTTTCCATAAATCTTTGAATGTTTCTCCAAAAATTAAACTCTCAAAAATATTCATAAGAGCCACATCACACTGAAAATAAGTCAACAATTCTGTAATATTATTGAATATCTATATCTATCAAATATCTAGTTGAATGTTCAATTTTTAAATTTTTTCTTTAGGCTTTCCTTTTTGATCTTCCATTTTCCATTCTTTCTTTTTTCCCCCCTCCCTGTTTTACAATCTCTCTCTCTCTGTGTGTGTCTCTCAGCTTGTTGTTTGAATCAGGATCCGAATAAGGAGCATGCACTGTAATTGGCTGAAATATTTTTAAGTCCTTGCAACCTCTTTATTTTTCATCACTATTTTTTTTCCTTGTAAGTTGTTTGTTGAGGAAATAGTTATTTGCTCTGCAGTTTCATATGGTGTACATTTTACTCACTGTTTGCACATGGTGTCATATAACATGTGCCCCTCTCTCCTATATTAACTCTCTATTGGATATGATCTAGAGGCTTAATCAGATTCTACATCACTGTTTAAAGTTTTTGTTTGTTTCTTCTTCTTTTAAAAAAGACGTTTAAGAGTGGTTGTATACTTCCATCATAAAGGATCCATTTTTTCTCTTTTTTTGTGATGTTAGCTGACTTTGATTTTCATTAATAACTAGATGTGTTAATTCAGTAGAAGTTATTAAATTGTGATGTTCCAATAAATATATTCATTTATTGTCTTGAATATTTCTGTAATACAAACATTCTCTCATCTACTACTTGGTTACACAGAGGTACAGTTTGAAAGAAAAGGCAGAATAAATACTAGATTATTTTCCTGTGTTTACCCATTTTTGAAAATAGTAAAGGAGTTCTTTATGATCCTTTATAAGGTGACCAATTAGGTGTTGTGTTTGCTTTTTGAGTATCATTATGAGTCCATAGATATTTGATGTCCTTAAATCCATTGCAGTTATTATCTTTAGTGGTGTTAAAATTTTCCCAGTTTTGATCAGTAGAACCTGTTCAATTGACTCCTGAATACTTTGACAGTTTTGATGGCTTCCTTGTCTGTTAGCGTGGAAAGTCTCATCTTGTACATTCCCTACACCAGATCTCAAACCAGCCATTTCTTCAAGAAGTCCTGCTTGGTTTTAAGGGAAAACAGCACTTGCAGAAATGGGGAACTCAGTTATTGTTCTTAAGACTTTTCAATGAACAAGATTGTTTCTTTCAAGATAAAATAGTTCCTGGGTTCATAAGGACAGTTCTAATTCTAATTTAGGACTACAAAGATTTAACCTAATCAGTCTTAGATCTTGATATCCTTTCTCCCATGCTAAATATCTTAGTTCTCAACAGCACTGACAATTTTCTTTTTAACTCAGCATAAAAATAGAGAAACTAACTCATAATATGATTAATGAAATCGTTTAGGAACACTTGTATTCTATTAGTCCTTAGGGTATATCCCATTAAAAATATAGAGTCAAATTACTGTTTTTTTAAGGTCATTTGGAATTATTCCTGTATTTGTTTTTTTTATTGTTACTATAAAAAAGTTACAAACTTAGTGGCTTTAAACAAGACAAATTTACTAGCTTTCATTTTGCAGTCAGAAGTTCAATACTGGATTAAAATCAAGGTGTTGGTAGGGTTGCTTTCCTTTCTGGAGGCTTTACAGGGGGATCCATTTCCTTGCCTTTTCCAGCTTCTAGAAGCTGTCCACCTTGCTTAGCTCATGGTACCCTTCCTCCATCTTCAAAGCCAGCAATGTTGTTGTCTTTCTGGTACTTCTTCAGTCCTCACTTCACTCTCTGAACAAAACTGGGAAAGGTCCTTCACTTCTAAGGACTCACTCAGATAATCCAGGAATAATCTTCCCTTCCCAAGGTTTGCATCCCAAGGTCATACCTGCAAATCCCTTTTGCTACAAAAATAACATATCCACAATTTTTGAGTACTAGAGCTTGGACATCTGTTGGGGAGAGCCAGGATTCTGCCTATCACAAGTCCTCTTCTGAGGCTACACTGCCAACTGCACAAACAATTTAATTTGTTTACTTTCCAGAGATTGTTTATCCATATAAACAACATTTTCTTATAAAATATTTACAGGATTCCAAAATAAAATCTACAAAACAAGATATATTCAAAGAAGTCTACCTTCTGTTCTGTCTACTCTATTTCCTCTTTCCCCTAAAAATAACTGTTATTTTTATGGTATATCCTTTCACTGGTTTATTATTAATATAATATTTTATGTATTAATGTATATTTATACTTCTCTCATATTTTTTAGCTAAACAATAGCATAGTATACACACATTACTCCCCATTTTTTTACTCAACATTACATCTTGGTATCACTCCTTCACTGTATAAAAAGTTAGTTCTTATTCTTTAATACTGCTGCATAGTACTCCATTGTGTGTATGTTCATGGTTTACCTAACCAGTATCCTCGTAGTGGGAATCTGATTCTTCCCAGCCTTGTGTCAATCCAAATAGTGCTGCAGTGAACAGCACAGCCTTTTTATTCAGTAAAGAACAGAACTTAAATATATTTCATAGATTCTTAGAAAAGTGAAACGTCTAACACCTCTAGATCTGACACGTTATGAGTTTTCCTTTTTCTGTAAAAGCACATTTATTAATTAACTATTTCACATATGTTTATGTAAATACTTCAAATCCACACTGAAGAGTTTTTACTATTTATTACCCATATAACAATGACTAGGGAATCAGCAATTCTGTGGGCTGGAATCTTGTCCTCCTAATCTACGGGTATTATATTTTAGAGAAAATTGAAATTCCCAATGAGCAATTAAAGATAAATATATCTGGCTCAGTCTCCACTTCTTCATAGGACTGTGCAGATAAGGCATTGTCTGGACTATACTTGAATCTTTCCAAGGATGGGTATGGAGCTAAACGACATAGTAGTTCATCTTGTGGTAACTGTTAGAATGAACTGACCTAGAATTGATTGAAATAAGCTTACTCGTAATTTTATCCATAGAGACCAAATTCTGGATTTCACATGATACATATTGTTCTTCCTTCTGGCAGTACTTAAATATAGTGATTTGAACTGATTGAAATCATAAATTAGAGTTTTTCTGACACTCATTAGAGTTTTCTATATTACTCAATTCTGCTGAATTAAGTATTACATGAGAACATATGCTGTTTTCCTAAATTGTTTATTCCAGTCAGACTGGCATCACTGTCCTTAAACACTTTACTCTTATTTGTAGTTTTAAGTGTTAGAACCTACTTCACTACCAAGCAAACGTCTCAGCTCTAACTCCTACCATTTTCTCCTTACCATTTATTGAGAATTTGTCGTGTTTCAGGGATTGTGCTGAGTGTACTCAATAAGCAAGGAATATTTGCTGCTTTTTTTTAAAAACAGTGTGAGGAGTAAGAGATGCAAACAAATTGAATATAACATGATAAATGTTAACAGAGATATGTGAAAGAAGTACCATGAGAGACTGTGGAAGATTTTACAGTAGAGGTGATGGTGTGTAGTCTTGAAGAATAAGTATAAATTGGCTGATATGTTGCATGAACAAAATCATGTAGAACAAAAGAAGAAATAATATAATCCCAAGGTTTTCCAGTTCCAGCATAGAAGAACTAGGTTAGAAATTTTGGATTCCTAGCCAAAATTTACTTTTACTTCCTAGCCTCATTTATTTGGATAAGTCACTACTCTAATACTTTTGAGACACCCATTGTGTGTGTGTTGTGTATGACTATATATGATTCTTGAATAATACGTATTTTATTCATGAATCATAGACAAGTACTACTGTACAACCAAGTAGGTTGAACTCAAAGAGATCTGCACCAATACATATTATAATTAAACCGTTGAAAGACAAAGACAAAAGAGAATCTTAAAAGCAGCAAGAGAAAAGCAACTCATCACAGATAAGCAACTCATCCTCAATAAGATTGTTAGCAAATTTCTCATCAAGAACTTTGGAGGTGAGAAGGCAGTGAGCTGATATATTCAAAGTGGTCAAAGAAAAAAAAGTGTCTACCAAGAATTCTATATCTGCAATAAATGTAAAGGGAGTCTTGCAGGTTGAAATGAAAAATCACTAGATAGTAACTCAAAGCTATATGAAGAAATGAAGCTCTCAGTAAAGGTAAATACATAGGCAATTATAAAAGCTAGTATTATTATAACAATTGCTTGTAACTCCACATTTTGTTTTCAGTGCTAGAGACTAATACATTTTAAAAAGCCTCACAAGAATTTATCTAAAAGCTAGTATTACTATAACATTGATTTGTATCTCCACATTTTGTTTTCTGTATGAGCTAAGAAACGAATGCATTAAACATTATTAGTTTATGCTTTTGGACATCCAATGTATAAACATGTAGTTTTTTGACATCTAACATAATGAAACAGAGTTGTAAAGTAGCAGAATTTTTATATGTTGTTGAAGTTAAGCTGGTATAAATTCAAATTAGAGTCATAACTTTATCATTTTAAATGTAATCCTCATGGTAACCACAAAGAAGTTATTGAGAATGTGCAAAAAGAAATGACAAGGGAATTAAAACATTTCACTGCCAAAATTTAACTAAACACAAAAGAAGATCTATAGGAACTGAGGGACAAAAAAGGTATAAGACATATAAAAAGCAAATAGCAAAATGACAGAAGTGAGTCTCTCCTTATCAGTAGTTACTTTAAATGTAAATGTATTAAACCCTCCAATAAAAAGATGGAGACTGGCATAATGGAATCAGTTACCATAATATGAGTATATGCTATTTATAAGAGACTCACTTGACATTCAAAGACATAAAAAGGTTGAAAGTGAAAGGATAGAAAAAGGATAGTCCAAGCAAATAGTAACCAAAACAGAGCAGGAGTGGCTATACTACTATCAGACAAAATAAACTTTCAATCAAAAAAAGTTAAAAACACCAACAGAGACATTATATATTAATAAAGGATTCAATACAGCAAAATATATAGCAATTATAAACCTAATGCACGTACTAACAGACCATCAAGTATATGAAGCAAAACTGGCAGATTTTAAAGGAAAAATAGACATTACTACAAAAATAGTTGGAGACTTCAATACCCTATTTTAAATAATGGATAGAACAACCAGACAAAAGTAAGAAAACAGAGGACTTGAACAACATAAGAAAACAACTAGTCCTAATAAACATATAGGGAATACTCTACCCAATAACAATAAAAACCACATTTTTCTCAAATGCACATGAGATATTTTCCAGGACAGACCATATGTCAGGTCACAAACTGAAACTCAATAAATTAAAAAATATAAATATCTTACAAAACATCTTCTCTGACCACAGTGGAATAAAGCTAGAAATCAGTAACAGAAGGAAAACTAGAAAATTCACAAATTTGTTGAAATTAAACAACACACTCTTAAACAACCAAAGACTCAAAGAAATCAGAATGTAAATTAGAAAATACTTAGAGACAAATAAAAATGAAAACACAGCATATCAAAATTTATGGGACACAGTGAAAGCAATGCTAAGCAATGCTATAAACACTTACATTAAAAAACAAGAATGATCTCAAATCAACAATATATCTTTACAAATTAAAGAACTAGAAAAAGAAGTAAAAACTGAGCCCAAAGCTAGAAGAAGAAAGGAAATAATAATTAGAGCAGGAGTAAACAAAATAGAGAATAGGAAAACAATAGAGAAAATCAATGAAATAAAAAGTTGGTTCTTCAAACAGATCAACAAAATTGAGAAAATCTTAGCTAGCCTGACTAAGAAAAAAGAAGACTGAAATTACTAAATCAAAAATTAAAGTGGGGATATCAGTACTGATTCTACAGAAACAAAAAGAATTATGAGACTATATTAACCAGAAATTTAATAACCTGGATAAAATGGACATATTCCTAGAAACACTAAACTATCAAGACTAAATCATGATGAAACAGAAAATCTGAATAGACATACCTAGTAAGGAGATTGAATATGTAACCAAAACCCTCCCAACAAAGAAAAGCTCAGAGCCTTATGGTTTCACCAGTGAATTCTACCAAACACTTAAGAACTATCTTTCATAACTTTGTAAAACGAAAAGAAGTGAAGAAGAGGAAACACTTCTTGACTCAGTCTATGAGGCTAACATTAGCCTGATACCAAAGCTAGACAAAGACACTACAAGAAAAGAAAACTACAGACCAGTATCCTTTATGGACATTGATGGAAAAGTCCCCAGCAAAATAGTAGCAAACGGAGTTCAGCATACTAAAAGGATAATGTACCATGATCAAATTGGATTTATTCTTGAAATGCAAAGGTGGTTTAACATGAAAATCAATCAATGCGGCACACCACATTTACAAAATGAAGGGGAAAAAAAAACTACATAGTCATCTCAACAGATGCAGATTCATCAACAGATGAATTTGACAAAATTCAACACCTTTCATGTTAAAAACACTCAACAAACTAGTAATAGAAGGAAACTACCAAAAACATGATGATAACTCATGATAAAATCCATGTGCACTACAAGTGGGAATGTAAACTGTTACAGCTGCTATGGAAAATAGAATGGCAATTCCTCAAAAATTAAAAATAGAATTATCATACAATTCAGCAATTCCACTTCTTAGTATATACCTAGAAGAATTAAAAGAAGGGTCTCCAAGAGATATTTGTACAACCATGTTCATAGGAACATTATTCTCAGTAACTAAATTGTAGAAGCAAACAAAGTGTCCATCAACAGATAAATGGATAAACAAAATGTGGTGTGTACATACAATGAAATCTTATTCAGCCTCAAAAAGGAAGAAAAATTCTAACATATACTACAACATGGAAGAAACTTGAGGACATTATGCTAGGTTGAAATAAGCCAATCACAGAAAGAAAATGATGCTTAATTCCACTTATTTGATATGTCTAGAGTAGTCAAAATCACAGAAAATACAATGGTGGTGGTCAGGAACTGGGGTAGGGGGAAATAGGGAGTTATTTTTAATGGGTATACAGTTTTAGTTTTGAAGATGAAAACAGTTCTGGAGATAGATGGTGGGAATAGATATATAATGGCATGAATCTACTTAATACCGCTGAATTGCATGATTAAAAATGGTTAAGATGTTAAATTTTATGTGTATTTTACCATTAAAAAAGGGAAAGAAAAAAATGATTTTTCTTTCAAAAGGAATAAATAGAGCATCTCTTAAATAACAAAACAAAGTATATCAAATATAATTCAAACTGCATTATGTTAATTTTGTCATTATTTTAGGAAATAGATTTCTTGCAATGGCTAAATGTTATTAAGAACTCTAAAATCCATAAAAGCAAGGGTCCTGTCTCTTCTGTTCATTCCTATTTATTTTGTTAAAGCACAGTACTTGGAATATATAGTAAGTTCTCAGGAAATATATATTCAGTTGAATGAAATTATGAATAGTTAATATTAAAATTTATACATTAATTCAATATTCTTTGGGAATTAAAAAACCTCTAAGTACATTATTATGTGTTTTTGTCCATGCTTGCAAATGTTAATATTTTGTATGCTTATATTTCATATTATACAATGTAAATTTACTTATGTTAATATTTAGTAAGTTTATGTACTACTTTTTCACAAGTATAGCCTCCCACCAAAACATGAATCCCCCATGTTCTTGCAAGACAACACTGTGGCAGTTTATTTTGTTTTCATTTACTCTTACTCATTAATAGTTTTGAGTTTAAAATGAATCCCTTGGAAATACCTATTGCTGAGTCACATCTCAGGAGTCATGGTCTGTATCACATTTCCTAATTTGGTCCCCATGGACTAGAAAAGCTGAGTCTTTTGTTTGTTTTTAATTTAAAAATGCCTTTCAGTAAAAAAAGATCTGTAGTTTAGTGATACTTATCATTGGGAAAACATGATATAAAAAACTGGAATTTACAGTTTGTAAGTGCTATGGGTTAGGCTTGAGGGTACACTGTTGAATTCCCAGAGAATTGAAGAGCTAGAGACTTCTCAGTCAGCAGAAGAGGAGAGTGGTCACCAGGGAATTCTGAGTTACATTCACTCTTTTTATCATTGGGTAGTACTTTTCTTTGTCAGCGTAAGCAAAGAGAAGCATATTTATGCTAATGTGCTTTGTAACTGGATTACAATTTGAACATATTTAATTGCTGCATTAGTCAAAACAGAATTTATGTTTCAAATTTGACAAAGTGAAGAAAAATAATTGGCTTATTAATTTATTTTTAGCCACGACATTTTTACCTCTGACATTACACTCTGAAGATACAGTTGAGTTATTATTGTGTTTAACAAAGATGTGCTAATGATGAGTTCACTGAAGCTGCGTCAGAGCAAAAATAAGCAATCTGTATTTAACTTTATGCTGATGATACAGTGGGAAATATGGTTGTTTAAAAGACCATCTGTTATTTGCAGGCATTTATATGGAATTCTATGGTGGATAGCAAAACTATCGTGACTGTAACCTAAAAAAAGACGTATGTTATTAACAAAAGTAAAGCCCCCATCTGCCCCTAGATGTTTGTTAGAGAGCTGAATTTGGTAAACTATTTGTTTGAAATAGCATTGGTTGCTTTGAGTGACTTATTCACTAATATGTGTGCATTTCATCAACCTGTTAGTGTCCCATCAATGTCATTATTTTAAACCTAAATTAAAAGTGTGACACGTGAATGGAACTTTGGCTTACTTGAAAGCCTTCAGGTATGTAATAGTGAAAGAATGCCTTTCTTTCATTTGGTTTTAATTTACTTTTCTATAAAATGAAAGAGTTCATTCTTAGGATTTTTTATGAATCTAAGGCTTTATGATTTTGTTAGCTATCCAGAATAGTTCTGAAAAAATGGGTTTACTGAATTCCCTGGAAGCCATTTTAGCATTACGTACTACTGATCATTTCAGAAATTTCTTTAGGAGTAACTTATAAATGGTGACACACACACACAAATCATTGCAAATTTGATTAAAAGAGTTTATAAACAGACACTCAATGTTTCTGTCACAGACTATAGGTTACTTCTGAAGCTTGTGTCCACGGCAGATCAGAGAACTGAATAGGTGGTGGGATGAACTGGGAGATTGGGATTGACATATATACACTAATATTATAAAGTAGATAACTAGTAAGAACCTGCTGTACAAAAAATAAAATAAAACAAAATTTAAAAGAAAAAGAACTGAATAGGCAGTTATAGGCAGTTAATCTTTCCGGCTTAGAGTCTTTTTTCTGCCTAGGATCAGGGTCTGAACAGAAAACCTACTCAGTTTACCATCACCTGGGAATTGCAAGAGAAACCCTCTGGCATCAGTGTGCACTCTCTATTTTCCTATGGCATCCTCTTAGGAATGGTTGTGTGTATAGATTTCTCAGATCAAGGGACACTTGCTTGGAGACCTCCATCTCAGTGAGCAAATATATCAAATTTGTGTGTGTGTGTGAATTCATACAGACAAAAAAGGGAAAGAGGCAGAGAAATGAAATGAACTAGAAGAGAAATTAATCACCTTAAACATATGCATGGCTTTCCATAAAATAATAAAACATTACTTTCTTTCTCACTTTTACTAGAAAATCTCAACATTAGAAATTTCTCTTTTTCTCAGAAATACGTATATTTCTTTGCCAATTAGAAAAGAGATTCTTGCAATAAAAATGAAAGCACCTCTATGGTATCTTCAGTTTCATTTTCTATTGAATATTTCTAGAGTGGAGACTGAGTAATTTTAGGAATAATCTTTCTTGTTCATTGGCTGAATTTTTTAAAATTAATTAATTAATTTTATTTTTGGCTGCTTTGGTCTTTGTTGCTGCACGCAGGCTTTCTCTAGCTGCGGCAAGCGGAGGCTACTCTTCATTGCAGTGCGTGGGCTTCTCATTGTGGTGGCTCCTATTGTTGAGGAGCATGGGCTCTAGGTGCATGGGCTTCAGTAGTTGTGGCACATGGACTCAGTAGTTGTGGCTCGTGGGCTCTAGAGTGCAGGCTCAGTAGTTGTGGCATGTGGGTTTAGTTGCTCCGTGGCATGTGGGATCTTCCCAGACCAGGGCTCGAGCCTGTGTCCCCTGCCTTGGCAGGTGGATTCTTAACCACTGTGCCACCAGGGAAGCCCTGGTTGAATTTTTATATAAAATCATGAAAATGGTTCATTGCTGGAATATGGATTTTTTTTGGTTGGAACAGAATATGGCAATAATAAAAGGCATTTTAACTGTGTAAGAAGTTAAGCAATTTTCTTGATGCCTCCAATGATAATGTTCATCAGTTCCAAGTTCATTTTCATAGTATAATACTGTTATTAGAATTAGCATAAACTTAAAATGGTGGGTAATTCATATCTATTAGACAAAAAATCATATTCTGTTTTTGAAGTTCTTATTACTGTTGAGTAACTTGCAAGCTTTAAATTAATTTTCCTAATTTGCATTAAGTTTAAAGCTGTAAATAGCTTTTCAGAATATATAATTGAGTTGATGTTGAGTTTGTAGGCAAGAGCATCCTATTAAAATAGAGATTTCTATTAACATTTGAGCTGTGATTTCAGAGACACCAAGGAAAGACGTAAGACAAGCAATATATTAGTAATATGCAGTTTTGCTAGGCTCCTTCCAACAAGGCTCACCAGAGAATCATAAGGGAAAGGGAATCAATAACAGTACAATTAATGTTCCAATTGAGCCATATTTTACAGATTACTACAGATGTAATTGGGTGAGAGAAAATACAAAGAGAAACAAGAATTTTAATATTGACAGAAGGAAAAGCAAGTCAGCACTTTGCTTGTCAAACACAGAGAGGCTTCCACCTCTCATTTAACACAATAATTGCAGAAGAAACAAATAGGCTATTTGAGCTGCATAAGAAATTGTATTCACCAATCAAGTTTTACAGTGATTGAGAGTCTAGTATTTAGTGAGAAAAATCTGTCATTGACATCCTGAGGTTGGGTTGCTAGTAGTTAACACTTGAGTATTCTTCTCCTTTGCAATCTGAATATTTTCATAGTTCTTTTGATTTTCCAACTGCATCTTCACTATTGCTGGGGTTTTTTTTTCACTCTTACATAGATGATTTTCATTTCTCACCCTTAGCCCTCTTCTCTTTTCATCCATTTCCATGACTTCCAACTAGCACTACTATGCAAAAGAGCCTCAAACTGGTATCTCCATTTGTGAGCCTGTTCTTTAACTCCAACTCATATTTACTCACATGAATTTATTGAAATTTGCCCTGTATGCTCTCATGTCACCTCCAATACAACATGGATGAACTGAACTTCCTTATCATCTTCCCTCACAAAATTTTTCTTCTTCTTGTGTTCCCTCTTTTTATTTATAAACCACTATTCTTTTTGTCACATATTTGGCATTTTGGAGCCCTGGCTGAGTTTTTTCACTCTCTTTCCTCTCACATTTAATAACACAAGGTCTATCATTTGTTAATACTATAAGACTCTCTCATCTCTCTCCATTTTCTGTATTTCAACTATCATGTAGCTTTTTATCTTATACTTTTAACCATCCCAGCACATATGCACTACATACCTGCAAGATTTTTGATAATGATGGGAAGTCATATACTGCCTACCTCATTTGTTCCTAACTTCCTCTAGCTTTGACTCCTTACATAACTTAATTTATTGTCAGACTCTTCTTCATTATGCCACCCCAATCTTTTGGCTGTGGAAATTGTATCCCACCTCTCTGGCTCTGAAGCCAAGCCCTTGTTTAAGGGAGCTGGCTTATAACTGCTCAACTCATGTCACTGGGTGATATATCAAACCCAGCAAATTTGGTTTTTGTAGGATCCCAGCATCTGCTCTGTATGTCTCCCAGTATCACTGTGTGGTTACATCTATCAGACAAAACAAATAGGAAAACTAATATTATGTCCATAAACTTCTGTAGAAAAGGGACCTGCTACCTGAGTGTATTTGCCCCCTTGGGTCCAGCTGTATGTATTTAATGGAATTTCCCCCCAAATTTCTTTTTTTAATTAATTAATTAATTTTTTGGCTGTGTTGGGCCTTTGTTGCTGCGTGCGGGTTTTCTTTAGTTGTGGTGAGTGGCGGCTACTCTTCGGTGTGGTGTGTGGGCTTCTCATTGCGGTGGCTTCTCTTGTTGCGGAGCACAGGCTCTAGGTGCGCGGTCTTCGGTAGTTGTGGCTCACAGGCTCTAGAGCGCAGGCTCAGTAGTTGTGGCGCATGGGCTTAGTTGCTCCATGGTATATGGGATCTTCCCGGACCAGGGCTCCAACCCATGTCCCCTGTATTGGCAGGCAGATTCTTAACCACTGTACCACCAGGGAAGCCCCTCCCCACAAAATTTCTTTTCATTCCTTATATATCACACTTCAAAACTGCTCTTTTCCCACTCACATCCAACCAAATTGATTTTAGAAACCTAGATACAATTGTAAGGATTCAATACCTAAAGGCAGGCTTCTACTTTCCAAAAACTTCCTGACCCAGAGCTGATTACTGAAATATTTTTGTAAAGATAATACTAATTGCAGTCCTTTTGGTAAACTCCCTAGTATTTATGCCTAATTACCCAACAGTGCAATAATTATTATGCAAATAAGTAAATGTTAGGTTAAATTGGCTGTAAATTTTGTTTGACTGCAACATGCAACCTTATGTCTGCTCAGAATTTATTGTGTTTTTTATTTACTATGGCCATATATACCCAACTTCTTGGCAAAAGAGATTTTAATTTCAAGGATTATAGTAGATTATGATGATCATTCACATTTGGTTCCCTAATTCAGAATTCTTTGTAGGACTTAACACAATAATGGTTAATTAATTCTCATGATCCTTAGAAGATTTTTTCAGCCAGGTCACCCTTGCTTCTGAACAATAATAGATGTTCAAAAATGTAGATGTTCAACAAAAATTTACTGAGTCAGTGATTGCTTTGACAAGATATCTGCTCTCCTCAGATTTTAATATTTTAAAAAGTCTGATTGTATACAATGTTTTTCAAATTGATTGTGTCATTAATATTTTGTGTCATTTAGTATTAGAATAAGTTCAATTATTTAGAAGAAAAAAAAGGGTTCTAGTATCTGCATAGTCAGTTTAAGTCATGAACAGAGAAGTCAGGTTCATGATGACTTTGAAATCATAACATGCTAATGGTAATAAACTTAGGACAAATGGTTATGTCACTTATTTATTTTACTTAACAAATACTTATTAAGTGGCAGAGTTTAGTCTTCACAATAATATGGGCAACTCAAACTGGAAGTGTCTGAGCTATTCTATTCAGGGAGCTTGCACACAGTTTAAATGATAAAGGTACTCACTCTAGTGACAGTATTTTTTTTTTTTTTATAGTGACTATAGCATACTTGGAGGCAATATTCATAATCATAAGGCTGGCTCTGTGGACATTCCATCTGTGCAGTCATATAAGGCTCTATGCTCAGAAGGCCCCACATTTGTATTAATGCTCTGCTGTTGCTGTATTGAAAGTCTTAATAATTTTTGAACAAGGGGCCTTGCATTTTTATTTTGCAATGGGTCCTACAGATTATGTAGGGGTTCCTGCATAATATATAAATAAAGAGATTTGGAGTCAGACTACTCTGGGCTTGAATCCTGGTTCCATCAATTTTGGATAAGTGACTTTTAAGCTTATAATATTAGGGAAATTCTACCTACTTTATAACTTACTATGTGGATTTGATGAAATACTGTGTAAAAAACTTTAACCAGCCATGGTGACTATGAAATAAGTTATATTCCTTATTGTTATTCTGTTGCAATGTTTTGCTAAATATTTCAATAGATATAATTTGAAAAATGGGTTCCAGGTTTAAATAAATCAGAAACTTTAAAAGATTATGCAAGACTCAGAATTTTGTATCACGTGAAGATCTTTAAAAGGGAAGTGAAATATGCAGTTTATTCAAAAATGATTTGCGAGAGGGCAGACAGCAGAAGCAAGAAGAACTACGATCCTGCAGCCTGCGGAACAAAAACCACAATCACAGAAAGATAGACAAAATGAAAAGGCAGAGGACTATGTCCCTGATGAAGGAACAAGAGAAAACCCCAGAAAAACAATTAAATGAAGTGGAGATAGAGAACCTTCCAGAAAAAGAATTCACAATAATGAGAGTGAAAATGATCCAGGACCCTGGAAAAAGAATGGACGCAAAGATTGAGAAGATGCAAGAAATGTTTAACAAAGACCTAGAAGAATAAAAGAACAAACAGAGATGGACAATACAATAACTGAAATGAAAAATACACTAGAAGGAATCAATAGCAGAATAACTTAGGCAGAAGAATGGATAAGTGACGTGGACAGAATGGTGGAAATCACTGCTGAGGAACAGAATAAAGAAAAAAGAATGAAAAGGAATGAAGACAGACTAAGAGACCTCTGGGACAACATTAAATGCACCAATATTCACATTATATGAGCCCCAGAAGGAGAAAAGATGGAGAAAGGACCTGAGAAAATATTTGAGGAGACTATAGTTGAAAACGTCTCTAACATGAGAAAGGAAATAGCTACCCAAGTCCAGGAAGCACAGAGTCCCAGGAAGGATAAACCCAAGGAGAAACATGCCAAGATACATAATAATCAAACTGACAAAAATTAAAGACAAAGAAAAATTATTAAAAGCAACAAGGGAAAATCGAAAAATAACATACATGGGAATCCCCATAATGATAACAGCTGATTTCTCAGCAGAAACTCTACAAGCCAGAAGGGAGTGGCACGATATAGTTAAAGTGATGAAAGGGAAGGACGTACAATCAAGAATATTCTACGCAGCAAGGATCTCATTCAGATTTGACAGAGAAATCAAAAGCTTTACAGACAAGCAAAAGCTATTAGAATTCAGCACCAACAAACCAGCTCTACAACAAATGCTAAAGGAACTTCTCTAAGTGGGAAACAAAAGAGAAGAAAAGGACCTACAAAAACAAACACAAAACAAAAGAAAATGGCAATAGGAACATACATATCGATAATTACCTAAAATGTGAATGGATAAACACTCCAACCAAAAGACACAGACTGGCTGAATGGATACAAAACAAGACCTGTATATATGCTGTCTACAAGAGACCCACTTCAGACCTAGGGACACATACAGACTGAAAGTGAGGGGATGGAAAAAGATATTTCATGCAAATCGAAATCAAAAGAAAGCTGGAGTAGCAATTCTCATATCAGACAAAATAGACTTTAAAATAAAGACTATTACAAGAGACAAAGAAGAACACTATATAATGATCAAGGGATCAATCCAAGAAGAAGATACAACAATTATAAATGTATATACACCCAACATAGGAGCACCTCAACACTTAAGGCAAATGCTAACAGCTATAAAAGAGGAAATCGACAGTAACACAGTAATAGTGGGAGACTTTAACACCTCACTTACACCAAAGGACAGATCATCCAGACAGATAATTAATACGGAAACACAAGCTTTAAATGATACAATAGACCAGATAGATTTAATTGATATTTATAGGACATTCCATCCAAAAACAGCATATTACACTTTCTTCTCAAGTGCACATGGAACATTCTCCAGGATAGATCACACCTTGGGTCACAAATCAAGCCTCAGTAAACTTAAGAAAATTGAAATCATATCAAGCATCTTTTCCGACCACAATGCTATGAGATTAGAAATAAAGTACAGGAAAAAAAACATAAAACACACAAACACATGGAGGCTAAACAATACATTACTAAATAACAAAGAGATCACTGAAGAAATCAAAGAGGAAATCAAAAAAATACCTAAAGACAAATGACAACAAAAACACAATGATCCAAAACCTATGGGATGCAGCAAAAGCAGCTCTAACAGGGAAGTTTATAGCAATACAATCTTACCTCAAGAAACAAGAAAAATCTAAAATAAACAACCTAACCTTACACCTAAAGGAACTAGAGAAAGCAGAACAAACAAAACCCAAAGTTAGTAGAAGGAAAGAAATCATAAAGATCAGAGCAGAAATAAATAAAATAGAAACAAAGAAAACGATAGCAAAGATCAATAAAACTAAAAGCTGGTTCGTTGAGAAGATAAACAAAATTGATAAACCTTTAGCCAGACTCATCAAGTAAAAGGGGGAGAGGATTCAAATCAACAAAATTAGAAATGAAAAAGGAGAAGTTACAACGGACACTGCAGAAATACAAAGCATCATAAGAGACTACTACAAGCAACTGTATGCCAATTAAGTGGACAACCTGGAAGAAATGGAGAAATTCTTAGAAAGGTATAAGCTTCCAAGACTGAACTAGGAAGAAATAGAAAATATGAACAGACCAATCACAAGTAATGATATTGAAACTATGAATAAAATCTTCCAACAAACAAAAGTCCAGGACCAGATAGCTTCACAGGTGAATTCTATCAAACATTTAGAGAAAAGCTAATACCCATCCTTCTCAAACTGTTCCAAAAAATTGCAGGGGAAGGAACACTCCCAAACTCATTCTATGAGGCCACAATCACCCTGATACCAAGAACAGACAAAGATACTACAAAAAAAGAAAATTACAGACCAATATCACTGATGAATATAGATGTAAACATCCTCAACAAAATACTAGCAAACAGACTCCAACAATACATTAAAATGATCATACACCATGATCAACTGAAGTTTATCCCAGGGATGCAAGGATTCTTCAATATATGCAAATCAATCAATGTGATACACCATATTAATATTGGTTGAACTCAACTGCCTATTTCCTCTATGTATGCATGTGAGCAGTGAATAATTTTGGAGAAGATTAATAGCGGAAAACAATAGCACAGTAAATTATTATAAATTAATAACTACCTGTCACAGCTGGAATCTTTACATTGCTCAAAAGTCTATGTTTTTCTGTCAATTCAATCCCCCAAATGTGTGAAGATTACTTCGAACTTTTTCAATGATGTTCCAACCTACCCAATTCCCACTCACAATCCTTCTCATTTTCAGCAAATGAACATGCCTCCTGATTTAAGAAAAAAATGGGAGTGGTATGGTAACTATTAAATGGAAACTCTAACTTTCTCTCCATATACTTTTGTGATAATCTTATGTCTATATTCATTATATGCTTCTTCCTTGATCTTTTAATAGAGAGGCATTACCTTTTCTCACCTATAGCCACTTCCTCTCCCTATGCTTCCTCTACCTGACTCACTTATTAAGAAACCAGACCCTCTCAATTATGCCTGTTCTCTTCTATATATTGAAAATTTCTCTGGTACTTCCCATTATGTATGTCTAAATTAAAAAAAATCATAGTAAACTAAAAACAAAAAAACTTTATAAACACTGGGAAAAACCCATCTCTGAACCCACAAGTCTCTCCAGTCATCATTCTATTTCCCTCCCATATTTTACAGTAAGACATCTCAGAAGAATTACTTGAACAAATTGTCTCCATTTGTTATCTTTTCATTCCCTCCTCAATCTGTTCTGAGTTGACTTCTTCCCATATCACTACCAAAACAATTCTCACTAGGTCATCAATACTCTTAAATCAATGGTCATTTTCAGACCTCATCTTTATTTATCAGCAATATTTGACATATTGATAACTTTCCCACTGAGACACTCTCCCTCTCTCTCTCTGTCTCCCCTGTTCGCTCTCTTTTCTTTTTTTGTATTTCATAACATATAGTTTCTTAAATGTTCCTCTACCTCTCTGCCTGCTACTTGTTATTCTCCCATGCAGTCTAATTTTTCTCTGTCTAGCAATTGAATATTAGAGAATCTCAACACTTGGTTATATGCCCTTGTTTCAATTATGCATAAAGCAACACCATCCCCAAACTTAATGCCTTAAAACGATAACAACTTATTATTTCTCATGACTGTGGGTTGGCGGGATAGTTCTCCTAGTCTCACCTAGGCTCACTTGTATGTCTTTATTCATCTGCTAAGTCTAGACATATAGAGTAAAAGATGATGTCACTCTCATGTCCAGAATGTTGGCAGGGAAGGCGGGTTTCTGGGACCTCTCTCTCCACATGGTCTTTCATCATTCAGTTGTTTTACCTGCACTTCTTTACACAGTGCCTGTGTCTCACGAATGTAAAAGTAGAAGCTATACTATATCTTGAGGCTTAGGCTCTCGAATTTGCACAAAGTCATCTTAGTCAAATTTTTTGGTCAAAACAAATCACAAGGCCAGTCAGACTCAAAGTGATGTGGAAATCAACTCCACCTCTTGATAGAAGGAGTGGTGATATCACAGTGTCAAAGACCATGAACAGTGCGTGTCATGATTAATTGGGGACCATTATTATCACTCTCTACCCCAGACCTCATCTTTTCATTCTATACTCTCTCCCACAGGGCTCTTTGCTTATTTTATTTGGCAAATATGTATTGATCATTTACTTTTGTGCCAGTTACTATTCTAGACTTTGGGGACTAGATGTAAACAAGATTAAAAAAATGCTTCTCACTTTGAGCTTATAATTTAGAGAGGGTGAAAGAATATAAACAGGTAAAAAACTTTGTAAAATAATTTTAAATAGTAATAAAGGCTATGAAGAAAATGAAACAAGGCTTAGTAAAATAAAATTACTATTGACGAAGGAAAAATTTCAGGGATACTCCTTGATGAAGGACCTAAGGTGGAACACTTAGACTTGACTCTTCGTTTTTCCATGTGAGGAGAGTTGCAACGGTGCCACTCTGGCCTCTCTCTGGCTTTTTATTCTCACCTCCCTTCTACTCATACCGCCCCACAGAAGTAGGATTGACTTATCTTAGTTTGGGAGAAGGAACTAGGTAGTGTAGTTCCACATACAAAAAGAAGGCATTCCTTGCTTCTCCATGCCTTGAAATTTTATAGGACAAGCCCATACTCAGAAATCTGTGATCGTGCACTCTGTCTGTGTCTGAATGGGTAAATTCAATTCTGGGATGCAAGTTTGGTTTGCCAAGTCATTTTACAATTAGCTTTAATAGTAATAAAAGTCATTTTTTTGATTTCCATCTGTCTGACTCTTCAGGCTATGAGTTGGTTCTGAATTTGAGAATTGAAGAGATGAGTTTTATTTATTGATACTCATATTCCAATAGAGACATTTTAATTAATATCTTCAACTATGAAGAGTCTGCCAAGCAAAGGTGTGAAAATGACTTTTCAGTCTGGGTGTACAAAGAATTACATAGCCAAATTTACAACATCCATATGCAGCCCCTAAAAGTATGTTCCTCTTTCCATATTCCCTATAACAGTGAATGGAAATACTATTCATACCATAGTATAGTCCAGAGCCTAGAATTTATTGATATCTTTTTTTCTTGTCCCATTTATTCTACTAAAGCCTACTTATCTACCAAAATATCTTAAACCTAATGATCTCTTTTATTTCTATCAATAGCCATTTTGCTATTAGCTCTTGACATTTTTTTTAAATATATGCATCTTTCCCACATCCAAATTATACATTATGTCAGTTAATGTAATTTACACCAGTCCCTACTGTTTCTTATATATCTCCTTAAGAATGTTTCCACTGGTTTATAATAAACACTCAAACCCATAACAAATATTAACCTGTCCATCAAAATTCATGTTCCCCTTTCCATAGTTTGGACTTGTCAAGACAACTACCTAGCATGGGATTGCATTTCCCTGTATTCCTTCCTTTTTTTCTAGTTCTCACTGATGAAATATAGTGGAGGTAATCATTACCTTTTCTAGGTTAGGGTTTCAAGAAGTCAATGGAGTTTCTCGATTCTCTCTCCCTTCTGCATATACACAAACAGCTCTAAGATCACACAGTTGGCAGAAACCCAAGACAAAAGCAGTTTGGGTCATGAATCGCCCCATGCAAGAAGTCATCTACCAATCACAAACAGCTATACTGGACTTTCAGGTAAATGAAGAATAAACTACATCATGCTAAACCACTGACATTTTGGGATTTGCATATTTGAATACCCAGTATTATTCTAGCTTATATAGCCTACATGACCTAAGGTGGTCTAGCTTATCTCTGCAGCCTCACTTTGTTCTACTTTCTCTTATTTCATTATGTTCTCTTCACTAAACTTCATTCAGTTCCTTGAATGCTTCACTCTTCCACAGGACCTTGGTACATGGTATTCCTTCTGCCTGGAATGCTCTCTAATGCCTTTATGAGGCTTACTTCCAGAACTTTTGCATCTAAGTGCTCACATCTGATACATTCTTTGGAGGTTTGCCCTCAGTCTACTGCTACTTGTTGCTTTGCCTGAAATCACACACTTGTTTGACTTTTGTCACCTTTCCTGTCCTGCTTTTCCCACCCTTGAGAGTACTCCCTCGATAAACCACTTGCACAAAAATACTTATCTTACTATCTGTACTCTGATGACTCTGATTTACGGCAACGTCTCTTAGATCTCATTTTACATCCATTTACTCAGGGCAGCCTTTCCTGATGTTCCAGAACATGTCATGTTCCCTATAAGATGATGTTTTTATAACACTGAGAATTTGACTATAGGAAGTATTTCATTTTTGCTTAGTGCCTGGCATGCAGTTGACTCTCAATAAATACTGAATGAATAAATGGAGCACAGAAAGAAAACAGAAAGGACTAAAAGAGAAACGATATACCTCACATTGGTGATGACATAAAAGAGAACCCGACCTTATAAGAAAAATAAATTCACTGTAATGTTTGCAAGGATTTTTTTTTTTTTTTTTTTCTTGCAGTACATGGGCCTCTCACTGTTGTGGCCTCTCCCATTGCAGAGCACAGACTCTGGACACACAGGCTCAGCGGCCATGGCTCATGGGCCCAGCCACTCCACGGCATGTGGGATCTTCCCGGACCGGGGCACGAGCCCGTGTCCCCTGCATTGGCAGGCGGACTCTCAAGCACTGCATCACCAGGGAAGACCCTGCAAGGTTATTTTTTAACCTCTCATTCCAATTGGGAGATCAAATTGCATTCCAATCAACTCCATAAATTATAGGAAATTATTTTGAGGAGGTATTTTTGGGAGTGTTTATAATTTCAAGTGTTTTATTAACTACTACAAACTGGTTGATTTTTTTTTCTATACCAGGTCAAATTAGGACTTCTTAAAAGCCATTAACAAATCATTTCTCTATATGAATATTCTTTTTTCAATTAATAGTTATTTGTTGGACTCACTAGGCATCTTGTTAGCCATTGGAAGTACAGGGGTAACATAGGTAATGTATATAGCCCTTAGTTTATGAGGCCTTAAATATAGCAGTCACTTGAAAATTTATATGAATGATTGTAATTGTATTAAGTTCTTGAATATGTGGTGATTATGTAAATATTAGGACACCTCAAAAGTACATGTCCCTTCAATGTTTTCCTAGTCCTAATTTGAGTGATATGAAGGCTTTCTGATTTTCTGTATTGCTATTTTTGAGCTCCCAGCTCTCTGTAGGACAGCCTCTAAGAATTGCTTTTTATAACTGGAAATGTCTCTGGGTCAGTTTACACTCTCCCAATTCCCTGCAGTAGATACTGTGCAGGGAAGTAAGGATCAGAGGGGATTAGAAAGAGATTTATGTTTGTGCCAAGGACTTTCTAGGGAACGGCTGAGACTCCTAATGGAAGCCAAAGTAGAAATTTTTTTTTTATTTTTTCGCCTTCCTGGAGGCGTGTTTACGCCTCCCGGTCTCTGTGTGTCTCTCTCTCTGTCTCTGTCTTTCTGTCTCTCCCTCTGTCTCTCATCCTTTTTCTTTTTTTTTTTTTACAGTACGCGGGCCTCTCACTGCTGTGGCCTCTCCCGCCGCGGAGCACAGGCCCCGGACGCGCAGGCCCAGCGGCCACGGCCCACGGGCCCAGCCGCTCCGCGGCACGCGGGATCCTCCCGGACCGGGGCACGAACCCGCGTCCCCTGCATCAGCAGGCGGACTCTCAACCACTGCGCCACCAGGGAAGCCCCAGTAGAAATGTTTTGGAGGCATGCACTTACCTGTAGACCTGGGAGAGCCAGCTGAGAATGCAAAGGCAGTGGAAGGCCAGGAAGGGTTGATTGTGCTTCTTAAAACTGAGGCATGAGGATTGGGCTATCCAAGACCTTGTAAAATTTGCAGAGGGTAGGGCAACGTGACTGAGCGGCAGAAATGCTATGCTGGAGAGCAGAGTTTGCCTGAGGTGATATGAAGCAGCTGAGCAAGGAAATCTGCTGTGCCTGGAGAGTGCAGTGTGGGCAATCCACCTGTGAATAATCAGTTCTTGGCTGATGACTGTATGTGCTGCTGGGTGTTTTTGAAATACTCATTCTTACGAGGATAGGGTCTGGTAATAATTAGGCGTTCTATAGTCTGCTGCATCTCTCAAAAGTCATTTCTATTAAGTGGAATTACACTCTTATAAATCTGGCAATTCAGACCCATATGTTACTTACTTGTAATTATTCCAGATCTTTCCTTTTTTACTTAGGCAACTCATTAATTAAAGTTATCTATATTAATAATGATCACCATGCAAAGCTACAAACACTCTTGCAAGGAATTACAGTATCAACAGCTGCCAGTTCTCAGGTGAAATGATTCAGTAGTGGGGAATTACTATTCCTTGGGGATCTGCAACCAGTTCTTGGGTATAGAAGTTAAACTTTCCAAAGTCATCCAAGTAGAATTTGCAGACCTTTCCCTTTGCATTCTTTATGAGTGACTAAAAGTATTCAAACAGGAAAATGTGTTTTTATGTGTCCAGAGATATAGGCTATAAAAGAAATCTTGTTTATTTTCGAACTGCATACAACTCACGTCACAGTCCTATACAGGTAAGAGCAAACAACAAAAAAATCATTTCATTTTAATTAAAAAAATAATCAGTGCTGGCACTATTTCTACATAGAAAAAGAAAAAAATTCCTGAACTACTCTGAAGTATTCAAGTGATTTGAATGGATGTAGAAGAGTTTGGGGTGATGCAAACATATAGGTCACTCCTCTTTGTAACTGTATGAGTTTCAACTTAATGTACTGTCAGTAGTAAAATAATGTATTGGAGAATACATAGGAACAACAGATCTTTGTTTAAACTGTCTCATGTAGAAATGTAGTTTCCATATAGTACAATGCTATCTTGATTAATCTTAAGGAGATGAATCAAATAAAGTAAAATAAGGTCGGATTTTGCCTAGGATTGATTGAGGATATTGAATAGTTTTTTGCGTTCTCTAGGTGGAGAAGCTTGTAGAAGCAACTGAAAGGAATATAGTATAGTATAGTATAGTATAGTATAATACAGTAATTACTGTAGTATAGTATGGTGCAGTTTGAGTGTCTGGAAAGTGACCAGAGTACAGGCTGGAAGATGGAGGGAGCAGAGGGAGAGGGAATCCTGAAAGAGGGCAAAAATGGAGGGGAATCCCTGTGCTGGGTTGCAGCTCTGTCTGTCTTATGGTCTGTCCCCTTTTCTGATGATCTTTCTGACAGCAGTATCTTACTCTTATATTTGGTGACTGGCAAGACTTCAAACTGGAAACTTGAACTTAGATTATATCATTTTAATGGAATTCTTAAACAAGTAAACTCATGGATTACAGATAAATAGGATTTCTTCACAAAAGGGGTACAAATCTAAGGGATTGGGTCATATTTTTTTACAGACACTCTATTTCCTCCTCTTCAGTTAAGAGTAAGGTCAAGTATTTGCATTGAACTTTTTATTTAAAAAAATTTTTTGACATCTTTATTGGAGTATAATTGTTTTACAATGGTGTGTTAGTTTCTGCTTTATAACAAAGTGAATCAGCTATACATATACATATATCCCCATATCTCTTCCCTCTTGTGTCTCCCTCCTACCCTCCCTATCCCACCCCTCTAGGTGGTCGCATTGAACTTTTTAAGTTATGCAGCACTTTTCTATAAATTGTCTCATTTGAGTTTCAAAACAATTCACCAAAATAACTTCTTTGACCCAATTTTATAGGTCAAACATTAAGACTTAAACATTAAAAGACTTTTCCAAATCACAGAAGCAAAATTTGATCAAGGCAAGAACTGTGTGTGTGTGTGTGTGTGTGTGTGTGTGTGTGCATGTATGTGAAAGTGTTTTTTAACCAAGAAGTAAATCAATGTTTACACATTTTACTTTAATATGAGAGATAAATAAGAATTTTCATTTTCCCTTCCACTTTTTGATAAGAAAGGAAGAGGGTAGTAATTTCAAATTAATGACATTCAAAGGCAATACAAAGTCTATGGTTATAGACTGTATACAAGATAAGTACCTTGGAGAAGTTTTAGGTTCACTATACTATTATTATATCTTTTTCCCTAAATCAAAATATATCTTTTCCTTAGGCTATTATGGTTTAAAATATTTCCTTCCAAGTCTTGAACGTATACATTAATGCACATGCATACTCATATGAATGTATCCTCTCTGGGATAAAATTTAGGAATATCAACCACAGCAATAGCAGTAATAACAAATGCTACCATTTATTGCACTTTTACAATGTGCTAAACTTTGTGTGCTTAAAGAATCTCATTTAATCTTTATATAACCTACAGGGATAGCTATTATCCTCATATGACAGATGGCTAATTTAAGGCTCAGAGAGGTTGAGAAACTTGAAGTAGTTGGGATTTATAAGTCTAGTGTAACAAAGAAGCCAATAGGATTTTAAAACAAAGAATGTAAAATTGTTTATTGATCTACATACCACCTAAAGCACTGACTAGACAATATGTGGTATATGGTAAACACTGTTGCTTGAAAAGTAATGCTTGTCATATATAGCAACACTCTTTGTATTTGTATTTCTTTCTTTTACAAACAAGTGCCAGGGTGACAGATGACAGTGTGGGTAAGGGGAGAATGTAATACAGTGTGTTTTGTGTTTTCAGGCCACCAACAAGTCCTCCAAAGGTCAGATATTGAATGTGACTACAATAATTCTAAACCAGCCTTGGGAGCCATCAAATCACATAAAACTCAACCATATGACGGCAAGTCTTTAGCTTTAAAGGAGATATTTTATTCCCTTCTTTCTAAATTCCTATATGTATTATACTGTCAAAGAGTAGAAAAATTGAGGATTAATAGAAAATAGCCACACCTACATCTGTGTCACTGGAATTAAGAGAGGCTGACTTTTTTTCCCCTGAATTATCAAATTCTTGCTGTTTCCTGTCAGTCCTTTTGGACTCCTTTCACATTCTCATTCTTTACCTTATGATGCCACTTTGGGATCTTCCTGAGTAACTATTAATGCTGTTCAGGATTGGGTAGCAGTTCTGTTATCTTTACTTTTATTTCTGTCTCTTCTGGGACACATTTGATATCCTCGTAGGCTTTAGAACTAAAATCACAATTCACTTTTGTGAAGTAAATTCTTCAAATTACTAAGATAAATTCTCTAAGGTACTCACTGTCATATGACAGTGCAATATTATTGGTTTCTAGTGGTGATTTCAGCACTGATTTGTCCAGTGTTTCCCCTTCCTCAGTATAATTGTTTTTCGCTTTAATTCACTCACAATTTCCTATATACTTTGAACTTATACTTTCTCAAGTATAATATTTTTACTTTCTATATCTTGATGGTTTACTGTATTCCATATTGTATTTCAGCTCTTCCTTATAATCTTAATAGGAACATTTAGTATTCTTTGCTTTTTAGAATGATTCCTACACACTATCTTCATCATCAAAATAGATTATGAAGTGATCTGTGGAAAGCTTTTATTTGTAAGGGATGATTTCCCAGCTCCAATCCTACTCCTGAGGGATCTTGAAGAGTAATCCCTTTATCCCTAAGCATTACTCTTGGGGATGAGCAAGGCCTATAGAAATTGCTGCCTGACTGAAAGATTAGGCTGAGAGAGGAGGGGAATAATTTGAGCTAAAAGAAGGCAAAGGAACAGAACAGGAGTATGAAAAAACATAAAGAATTCCTAAAGTCCAGGGGAAATAAAGAAAATAAAAGTAAAAATTGTCTTCATGGAACAACTGGAACACCACATGGAGAAGGGTGTTGTGGATGTTTATCCCAAATTACTTCAAATTTTGTACTATCCCCATGCCAGTGCTTTGCATTCCTCTATCAGTATATCTCTGTCTTCTGGACTTTGGGATAAGTACTTAATACAGATCTTCATTTGTCATTACCATTTTCCCCACCCTAACTCTACCCTCATCTCTCTTTGTGTTTGACTGCACTTGACAGAAAACACCCCAAGCTTCTTAAAACCTTGATTTCTCACTAAGTTCCAGCAGCTGCTCCTTGGATCCATCAACATGTCAAAATGTCAGGTGCTGAGACTCGTATGCGGGTATTGCTTTTGGCAGTTTTGATCATTGTAGCAAGACATGAACATTTCCTATCCAGTATACTTTCCGAGTGGTATGACTTTGCAGCAGTAATTGTATAACATCACCATGTTATATCTTATTGTGGAATACAGAATTGTACTAAAACATACAGTGATCATACTTTTGCAGTTTGCAGTTAATATAATAGGAAAAATGAATACATGGTAGATATGTGATCCAATCACTATCACAAAGACTGCAAGTGGTCATCACTTTAAATTATTTGGGAAACTTATCTGTTACTATTGAGTAGAAATAAAAGCATATGTATGAACAACTTATGGGAATGGATTTGGGGTATGTTTCCCCAATTCGGAAATTAGTTTCTTCTTCCAATATATGCCTGAACTACATTTGAAAGTGAAATAGCTAATACTGGCATGTAATAATGTGGATTACTGGGCAAAGACCTATAGAATCTTATATCATCTCAATTTTTGGTTCTTTTGGTGCTGTCTCCCTTGGGCCCTATGACCTACATAGGCAACTAGGAGCTTCATGACAGGAAACAAGTCCAGGTATCATCTTATTACCAAAGGGTCTTGAAAAATTGATCTAGGCATTTCCTTCTACACTGGCCTGCTGTCTTATTCCTGTCCTTCCTACAGAGAGGATTTAAAGTAGAAGGTCCTGGCACCCCCTATCTTCAAATGTAGGTACCTGAAGCATTAGTACCTGGCACCACAACACCATTAGGTGGGGCCTTAAGGGGCTTTCCTCATATGAACACTTTTTATATTGCTTTCATTGTAAGATGCTGACCCTTAGACTCTTTTCTTTAGTTACTTAGAGAAGTAAAGCTCCAGCGTGTTCTTGCTTGTTGAAGATTACACTTCGCATTTCCCTTCAAGTGCTCTAAGTTTCCACTTTTCTAGGTCTTATAACATCAGAGATAAAATAATCTGTCAAGTGTCAGTGTTATTAGACATGAATAAAATCAATTACAGACCATGTCTGGCCAGTACCTTCCTTCTCTAAGGAAGCAGGAACTAACCAATTCATATTGGTGATTGGCCCATAATCAAAGATTTCATTTCTGAGAAGCAAAATGGTATAGGAGAGAATCAATCATCAGTTATATCTGGGATCAGGACCTCTGCTTTTGGTCTGGATAATCCAGATTTGTATCACTAGACAAACAACTTTAGCATAAATAACCTCACCTATCACGTGAGTTTGTAAGATTTTACCAGTGTTGTGCAATATAAATTAAGAAAGGGGAACCATTTAGTTTAGTACCTATTTAGAAAATGTCTGGTTGTAACTATCATTTGTAATCCACTTATTCATCAATATGAGATATTTATTTATAAATTTATGGACCCATTTTGGTATAGACCAAATGTTTATAGAAGGTCTGAAAATTTTTAAGAATATTACTTTAATCAAGAATGAGGACTTAGAAAATATTTGCAAATGATGCAACCAACAAGGGATTAACTTCCAAAATATATAAATAGCTTATACAGCTCCATATCAAAAAAATTAACAGCCCAATCAAAAAATGGGCAAAAGATCTAAATAGATATTTCTCCAAAAACATACAGATGGTCTACAGGAACATGAAAAGATGTCAACATAGCTAATTATTAGAGAAATGCAAATCAAAACTACAATGAAGTATTACTTCACACTGGTCAGAATGGCCATCATCATAAAGTCTACAGATAATAAATGCTGGAGAGGGTGTGGAGAAAAGGGAACCATCCTACACTGTTGGTGGGAATGTAAATTGGTGCAGCCACTATGGAAAACAGTATGGAGGTTTCTTAAAAAACTAAAAATAGAGTTACCATAAGACCTAGGAATCCCACTCCTGGGCCAAGAAGTGGGATTTGCTGTACACCTGAAACATTGTAAATCAACTATACTTCAATAAAAAAAAAAGATGAGGACTTCTTTCATCCCCCTGAAAAAAAGTCTTTAAAGGATCAATTCATTTCATAAAAGTCAACATCAACCTATTTATTTTTAGTCTGTGTGTGTGTGTTGAAAAGAAGGAGTTGGTCATAATTCTAAAAATTTAATTAACTATCTTCTGGGAATTATGATAGAAATGTACTGCCCAGAGAGAGAGAGAGAAGAGATTGAATTCAATGGTTTTGGAAACACTACCAAATATTTGTTTTTCATATCAAAAGACAGGTCATAAAAAACTGTAATTTTTAACAATTTTTCTTAGGAAGTTTCCAAAGGAACTATAATGAATAGAACTGTTAGTAATAAAGTTTAAACTTTTTAATAATAATCCTGGCATATGCACATAAAGAAAAAGTTTGGATTAATTTTTATTACTCTTACAACTTAAATTTTCTTCATTGCATTTTACTGGAAAATAGTTCATGTTTATTGCATTTTTATATAAATATGAAAATTACATAATGTGAACCAACAGTGAAAAATAATATTACGCTATCAAAACTGCAGTGTAGACATATACTCTATGCCCGTGAGAGGTACACCAGGAGCCCAGAGTATTTATTTTTAAAATGTCAGTGTACACCTTTACTAAAATGGAGTGCCATGTTTTGAAATATAGCCTTTTTATTTCATTGTGGTAGACATGCTCTACACACATTTTATGCAGTGTTTGCCCACCTGTATTGTGCAGTTGCTACTGCTTTATAGATGGAATCAGTGGTGCAGATGAGGACAGACTTCAATTTTTCAGACTTTGAGTCTGAACTATATTTTGAAATAGTCTTCTCCCTAAATATCATATGCATGTTGAAAGTGCATAGCATTGGGAATGAGACAGTCGTAAGAACATCACACACACCATACATAACAGGAGTAGATATTTGCTTCTTAAAACAAAGAAAAGTAGGTCCATTTCCAGTTTTCCAGTTTCTAAAAATACGTGTTTGTCTCCCCTACCTTGTGTCTTCTGGGAGCATGGTTTATGTACTGTTCATAGTAAAATACTGTTTGATAGGTTTTCACAAAATGAAGCTTGTTTTTGGAAATGCTTACCACGAAATTTTGTAGAAAAAATTAGTACTGTGTCTACTTTGAATATTTATATATGTAGTAATATACTATGGCTCATAGGAGATAAAAGAGAACTGTGTGTTGGAGACCTCTGTTTTAGTGAGTTGGACTGTTTGGTGGTTAATGTGCTTCAGTGGTGTGTGTTCATGGAGGCTTTTTGAGCTATATCCTGGACAGTGGAAAGAGCATGGCCTTCCTTGACTTACCCATGCTCTCTCCATCCACCCAACCTGGGGGAATAAAGAAAGTCATCTTACCTTCTCAGCTGAATGAACTGTGTTAGCTTCAGTGTTTTGCAAATTTTAATGTGTATTTAAATCACTTTGGGATCTTGTTAAATGGCAAATTCTGATTCAATAGGTCTGGGTGGAATGTAGCTTGCATTTCTAACAAGCTCTCAAGGAGCAAGGAGCTAAAAAACAAAAATGTTTTATTCGAACTGCAGCTATGACCCTCAACCCACCTGCAATGGTTGTGGAAACTGTGGTAGATGCTGTCTGTTGAATAAAAAGGGAAAAAGGTATTCTTGAATAGTGGAATATGTATGGATACAGAAAATTAAGAGGTTAAGGAGAGCCAAGAAGAATTAAATTAAAAGTGATGGAGCAGAAATTGGAATGGGTGAACACCTTGGAAGAAACTGCTATTCATGCTTATGTAGAAAATCTACAGCTCATCTGCTGAAGTTGCAGCCAGTCATCTGGCCTGGAGAAGACTGGATAGCAAATGTAGAGTAGCAATAAAATCTCAGCAAACTGTAAAGCATAGTGTTGGCAAAGAGCATCCTTCTGAATTAATTTAACTGCCTAGGAGAAATTGGCTCTGACGGTTTAGTACTGAGAATGTGTGGCTGAGAGCCAGAGCTCAAAATTTAAAATAACTTTTTAAAACTTTGTCACATAGGTGTGGCTTAATACCAAAGCTGGCTCTTTGTCAATAAATGTACTTTTTCATAGCCATTGAGTTTCTAAGGGCTCAGAACAACATTTCCCCAAAGTTGTATGGGAAATACTCACTGTGTTTGAAATCAACTAAATCTGAAATGATTGAATATGAACTAAACAGACCTAGGATGAATTTTAAATAATTCAACTATCAATAAAGACCTTTTTGTAATTAAAAGGATAGCGTAAAGTTGCAAGTATTCAATTTTCTGGACAAGAGAACTATACTTTTGTAAATTAACAGAGCACTTATTTTCTCTTTCCTTTAAATGTTCAGCTTTACTCTTGACATTTTAAACGTGACTTTGGTGCTTATGATTGATAATAGTAACTTTTACAGAACTCTTACAGTTAGCTATCTTTCATCACTTTATTCATTTGTCTATTTTTTGTCTATTATGGCTTTTTTCTTTGACCTCATTTAGCATTTGGGTGGACTTCATTGATTTCACCCTGTGGTCAATTTGCATTCAAAGTTTGCATTCGATTCAGAAGAAGCACTTGTAATACTGGACATTAACAAGGAGTTTCAGAGACCGGTGTCTGAGTTACCTGCTGAAGCTGCCTGAAGCAAATCATAGTGGATGAAGAGGAAATTATTCACATACACTAATTAAAGATTATTTAAATAATGATTTTCAAGATAATACTGCTAAAAATGAAATTATTTTGTAACATATTTCTAGTCACAGCTCTGTAAGGAGACCTTTGTGTTTATTATGAATGATGGGGGAGATGATGTAAAGGAGAAGGGGGTATCAGTCTCTCTCCATGTGTAGTCCATACTTACATTTCCATTTTACATTCAGCTATATTTAAAATTCAACCACAGCTTGTAGAATTTTGCCATTCTTTCCATTTTTCACATTGTCAAATTAATTGTATTAAATTCATTTTATTTTTAAGATGTTCATCCAGTGTAATAACTAATATGTATAATCAATATACATCATGTCAATAGAATGAATTTAATTTTACCAAAACAACATCATTTACATCATGGAACTTTTCTGTCGAAAAATACTGCTAGCCTAAATGTATTTTAATATCAGACTTCCACCTTATACTTCAGTATTATTGTGTTAAAAGATGAGATGGTGTCTTTGAGGGAAATGTATCTGGAATTGATCTGATTCATTCTCTCTCTCTCTCTTTCTCTCTCTGCCTCTTGCTCTCTCATCCACTGTGAGGGAATTTAGTGACAAGCCTTTTTGAGAGACGATGAGTGTAATGTAATGTTTCTGAACATGAAGTTTTGCATGTGTGGAGGAACCTAATTAACCAACTTAAACTACTTCTATTCAAACACTCTAGAAAGATAACACCAGTCACAAATGTTAAATATCTGTTTTGCCTTACTTTGCTTACTCATGCATTTATTCAACACTTGCTATGGCAGTTTATCTAAAATTAGGTCCAAAGTAATTTAGGCAGCCATACCCTATGTGAAAGATTCTGTAGAAAGCTTTAAATCATAGTGACAGCCATTAGAACTCGCTTAAAGGAAATGCATTTCTGAATAATTCCAGAGGAAACAATAGGGGAAAAAAGCTATAAGTATATCCGTAGGTCTCATAAGAAATTACTCAGCATTTAGATATATGCTCCTTTGAAACAACAGAATTAGACATACTATTTTCTGTATTTTTATGACACCTATTTAAAAGAAAATAATAACATGTATGTATTGGGCATTTTTTCTGTGTCAGATATATTTCTTGGTGTTTGAATGTTATTGTGTTATTGAACTCTCAAAATTTTTGAGTTAAACTATATTGCTACCTTCATTTTACTGATTAGAAAATAGTAACCCAGAGAGATCAAATCATTTGCCTAAAGTCACAAAAGTAGTTAGTGGCAGACATGCACATTAAATGCCATCAGTGTGATTTCAGACCCAGGTTCCTAACTTGCATGCTGTTTCTTTTCATTTCAGTCCTGTCACTGATTTCTGTGTAAGTATCCTGAAGTCCTTCACATTAGTTTTTCTAACTGTCGCTGAGGCATCATTCTAAAATGTTGATGGAGACTTTTAGAGTTAACTCTTCTGTAATTTTCTAAGTTTAGAAAACTCACTAGACAAAGGATTTAATTATCTGTGTATTGCTTGAATATTATAAATATGTCCAGAACTATACAATAATGGATGTCTGTAATATATCAATTTAACAGTTGAGTGCTGCTATTTTAGGTCCAAGGATGTTGATAAATTGATGTAACTTAGAAATGTGGTGACTAAATTTATAGTATTATGAGAACAATCTCAGTGTTTTATTTTGAAAACTGTATTCAGAAGCTCATTTGATTTTAGAAGATATTTTCTTTTGGGTTGTGTCAAATTGCAAAACTAAAGGAGTTTAGAATATTAGTAGTGACATTTTTTAAAATGATTATTATAAAACTTGTCCCAAATTAGATTCTCTAAACCTCTGACACAGAAGTTGATAGAAGAGAAGCTAATTATAATCTTATAGAAAAAATACTTTTAAACAGTTTTTAGAGGATTAAGTGTATACATAATTTTGAAAACTTTTATGTAAAATAATCTAGATTGACATTTGTAAAATAAATCACCTGAGATATCTGAAAAAAATTGTTGGATTCTGGAAAAAGGTTGTGAAGTGTTTTCAGCCTTAACGTTTTCCAAAAGCAAAATCAAATTAATCTCAAAAAAATATTTGCAATTTGCAGATTCATTTATTTTTATTTATAAACATGGAACATAACTTCCCTTTTTGAAGAAAAATCTGGACAATGACTCATTTAACTAATCACTGAGTGAGTAGCTAACTCGAGCAACTGAAGGAGAATGAGCTTATATTTACCCCTGGGTAATAGGAAATACTCTCTACTAACTTTCTTTCTTTCTCTCTCTTTCCTTTTTCCTTCCTTCCTTCCTTCCTTCCTGCCTTCTTTCTTGCCTTCCTGCCTTCTTTCCCTCCCTTCCTCCCTCCTTCCCTCCCTTCCTCCCTCCTTCTCTCCCTCCCTCCCT
>NW_020837952.1:20758816-20926800 GCF_003676395.1 Aethalodelphis obliquidens
CCTCCCTCCTTCCCTCCCTTCCTCCCTCCTTCTCTCCCTCCCTCCCTCCTTCTCTCCCTCCCTCCCTCCCTCCCTTCCTTCTCTCTCTCTCTTTCTTTGTCTTTTTTAGGGCAACAAAAGATTCCTATAGCTGGTTAGGAAAATTCCAGCTTCCTTAGATCGACTTCCTGCATGTAAGCTCTGTTCAGGTGGCACAAAAATTATTCCTTTTTCCAAAAATACACATGTTGATGTCTTGTTGCTTTTGATTATGGTGTGCCTCAGTTCTTTTCTAAGGTTCAACTAAAATTCTACACTATTCTAAATTTCTACATAAAAGCTTTTTTTTTTTTTAATTGCAGTACGCGGGCCTCTCACTGTTGTGGCCTCTCCTGTTGTGCAGCACAGGCTCCGGACGCGCAGGCTCAGCGGCCATGGCTCATGGGTCCAGCCGCTCCGTGGCATGTGGGATCTTCCCAGACCAGGGCACGAACCCATGTCCCCTGCATTGGCAGGCGGACTCTCAACCACTGTGCCACCAGGGAAGCCCAAAGCTTTTTTGATGAATTATTTTAGTGGAAATAATTGTTCTATCTCAGAATCCTTAAATTCTGTTCAATATTTTATTATAACACTAATTTCATTTTGTCTTGCAGAATCCTTACTTTATATGTAGGTACCACATAGTTCTTAAATGTTTACAGCATGGGCCAAATTCAATGATAAATTTCCTTCTATGCTTTCTAAATTTTACTGTAAAATGTTTGAAAAATTACCTATATCTACACTCCCCCGAGTTATCTTTGCCAATTTTTCTGCTTTTGTTATCATTTTGTACACATATACATATATGTGTACACAATAAAATGAAGTTCATATGGACTATACTATTTTTGTTTTTTTATCACTTAATTATATTAGCATATAAGGTAATTCTTTTATCTTTACATGGAATGTAATTTTAATACTGTACAAATGTCCATCTTTAGTATGTATTTTATTTCATCAGTCTCTAAACATTTAACAGATTGTTTTATAATTTTAAAATAAAATCAAAGAAACTAACACAATATTGTAAAGAAATCATACTCCAATAAATATGTTATAAAAAATAAATAAAATAAAATCAACAATATGACTTTATGTATGTCTTTTTGTAAGTTTTTGTATTTTTCTAAGGATTAGTCTGCAGTATGGAAGTTTAATTTTTAAAATTTATTGTCATTTTGCTGTCTAAAAGCTTTACTTTACTTTGTATTCAAATCATCATAGACTTTCCAAACCTCATCGAAAGTGACCAAAAAGTCTAACATTATTTTAAATAATTTATATTTGTTATTTTGTGAATTTCCTTTTCATATAATTTACCCATTTTTCAATAGGTGAGGTTTTAAAAATTGCATTGAATAGTATTTATATACTAATGTTAAATATTTTACTTCTGAGAGGAATTATATTTACTTAACTTTTCATTTCTTTTAATTGAAGAAATTCCTTCATTTACTTTTCTTTACAAACAGACTTTTTCAAATTCAGTAATCAAACAAACAATAAAAAAAAAAAATCCTATCACTTTGGTTGTTAACATCTTTTACTTGAAACAAAGAACGCTACCTCTTGGAAGACCACGTTCCAGTCTGGGTCAATTTTTTATTCACCACAACAGTAACATAAAAGGCAACTAATACAGTTGCTAAATGAGTAAACAAAAGATGAATGACTGGGTGATATTTTTCATCTGATACCTGTTTTATATATGTCTCCTTACATAGAAAAATTGATCTGGAAAACCTTACTGACCAAAATCTTGACTGAAAATGAAAGTATCTTTGTTTATTGAATCATCTTCTGAATAAATTTTAAAAACAGAAGACAATACTGACATCACACTGCAGGGCGTATGCAGTGTCTCTGTGCATGGCCTGCCGCCATCTTGAGTTGAGTGTCTTGTGAGGAGCTTCAGCACACATCCCGAGCTGAGGTGTTGGCTCAGCCATTTCACGAGGAACTCTGGTCTGAAGGGCTGAGGACAAGGCCTCTGCATGGGGCTGGCTATAAGCAAATGAAACAGACTAAGCACAACGGGAAAAAACATGGATGGGCTAGGCCTGAAGTGAGATTGCCAGATTTATGTCCTTTCCAGATGAAATGAGGATCCTCTAGCAACAGGAGGTGTGAAGAGAGAGGACCTTCAAAATGGTGGATGAACAGGATGTGGAGATCACCTTCCTCTGCACAAATACATTAAAAAAAAATCTACATGGGGAACAACTCCTACAGGACACTACTGAACAATAGCAGAAGGCCTCAGACTGCCAAAACCTGTGTGGCTACAGGGTCTTGGTGCTCCAGCCTGCTGTCAGGCCTGAGCCTCTGAGGTAGGAGAGACGAGTTCAGGACATTGGACCACCAGAGACCTCCAGGCCCCATGAAACATCAATTAGTGAGAGCTCTCCCAGAGATCTCTGTCTCAACGATAAGACCCAGTTCCACTCAACGACCAGCAAGCTACAGTGCTGGACACCCCATGCCAAACAACTAGAAAGACAGGAACACAACACCACCCATTAGCAGAGGCTGCCAAAAATTGTAATAAGTGCACAGTCATCCCAAAACACACCACCGGATGGGGTCCTTACTAAAAAGAAAATATACAGCCTCATCCACCAGAACACAGGAATCAGTCCCCTCCAGCAGGAAGCCTACACAACCCACTGAGTCAACCTTACCCACTGGGGGAAGAAACCAAAAACAATGGAAACTATGAACCTGCAGCCTGTGAAAAGGAGACCTCAAACACAGTAAGTAAAGCAAAATGAGAAGACAGAGAAACACACAGCAGATGAAGGAGCAAGGTAAAAACCCACCGGACCAAACAAATGAAGAGGAAATAGGCAGGCTACCTGAAAAATAATTCAGAGTAATGATAGTAAACATGATCCAAAATCATGGAAATAGAAGGAAGAAAATAAACAAAACGATTAACAAGGACCTAGAAGAACTAAACAGCAAGCAAACAATGATGAACAACACAATAAATGAAATTAAAAATTCTTTAAAAAGAATCAATAGCAGAATAACTGAGGCAGAAGAATGGATAAGTGACCTGGAAGGTAAAATAGTGGAAATAACTACCACAGAGAAGAATAAAGAAAAAAGAATGAAAAGACTTGAGGACAGTCTCAGAGACTACTGGGACAACATTAAACACAACAACATTCAAATTTTAGGGGTCCCAGAAGAAGAAGAGAAAAGGAAAGGGAATGAAGAAATATTTGAAGAGATGATAGTTGAAAACTTCCATAATATGGGAAAAAAAATAGTCAGTCAAGTCCAGGAGGCGCAGAGACTCCCATACAGGATAAAGCCAAGTAGAAACACAACAAAACACATATTAATCAAACTATCAAAAATTAAATACAAAGAAAAAAATATTGAAATCAGCAAGGGAAAAGCAACAAATAACAAACAAGGGAATCTCCATAGGGTTAACAGCTGATCTTTTAGCAGAAATTCTGCAAGGCAGAGTTTGAGAGTGGCAGGACATATTTAAAGTAATGAAAGGGAAAAAAACTACAACCAAGATTCCTCTACCCAGCAAGGATCTCATTCAGATTCAATGGAGAAATTAAAACCTTAACAGACAAGCAAAAGTTAAGAGAATTCAGCACCACAAAACCAGCTTTATAATAAATGCTAAAGGAACTTCTCCAGGCAGGAAACAGAAGAGAAGAAAAGGACCTACAAAAATAAACACAAAACAAAAGAAAATGGCAATAGGAACATACATATCGATAATTACCTTAAATGTAAATGGATTAAATGCTCCAAACAAAAGACAGAGACTGGCTGAATGGATACAAAAAAAAGACGCGTATATATGCTGTCTACAAGAGACCCACTTCAGACCTAGGGACACATACAGACTGAAAGTGAGGGGATGGAAAAAGATATTCCATGCAAATGGAAATCAAAAGAAAGCTGAAGTAGCAATTCTCATATCAGACAAAATAGACTTTAAAATAAAGACTATTGCAAGAGACAAAGAAGGACACTACACAATGATCAAGGGATCAATCCAAGAAGAAGATATAACAATTGTAAATATTTATGCACCCAACATAGGAGCGCCTCAATACATAAGGCAAATGCTAACAGCCATAAAAGGGGAAATCAACAGTAACACAATAATAGTAGGAGACTTTAACACCCATTTTCACCAGCAGACATGTCAACCAAAATGAAAATAAAAGGGGAACCACAAGCTTTAAATGACACATTAAACAAGATTGCTTTAATTGAAATTTATAGGACATTCCATCCAAACAACAGAATACACTTTCTTCTCAAGTGCTCATGGAATATTCTCTAGGATAGATCATATCTAGGGTCACATATCAAGCCTTGGTAAATTTAAGAAAATTAAAATCTTATCAAGTATCTTTTCCAACCACAATGCTATGAGACTAGATATCAATTACAGGGAAAAAACTGTAAAAAAATACAAACACATGGAAGCTAAACAATACGCTAACCAAGAGATCACTGAAGAAATCAAAGAGGAAATGAAAAAATACCTAGAGAAAAAGGACAATGAAAACACGATGACCCAAAACCTATGGGATGCAATAAAAGCACCTCTAAGAGGGAAGTTTACAGCAATAAAATCCTACCTCAAGAAACAAGAAACATCTCAAATAAACAATCTAACCTTACACCTAAAGCAATTAGAGAAAGAAGAAGAAGAACAACAAAAAAAACCCTAAGTTAGCGGGAGGAAGGAAATCATAAAGATCAGATCAGAAATAAATGAAAAAGCAATGAAGAAAGCAATAGCAAAGATCAATAAAGCTAAAAGCTGGCTCTTTGAGAAGATAAACAAAATTGATAAATCATTAGCCAGGCTCATAAAGAAAAAAAGGGAGAAGACTCAAATCCACAGAATTAGAAAGAAAAAGGAAAAGTAACAACTGACACTGCAGAAATACAAAGGATCATCAGAGATTATTACAAACAACTATATGCCAATAAAATGGACAAATTCTTAGAAAAGCACAACCTTCTGAGACTGACCAATCACAAGCACTAAAATCGAAACTGTGATTAAAAATCTTCCAAAAAACGAAAGCCCAGGACCAGATGGCTTCACAGGCAAATTCTATCAAACATTTAGAGAAGAGATAACACCTAACCTTCTCAAACCCTTCCAAAATATAGCAGAGGGAGGAACACTCCCAAACGCATTCTACGAGGTCACTATCACCCTGATACCAAAACCAGACAAAGATGTCACAAAAAACGAAACCTACAGGCCAATATCACTGATGAGCGTAGATGCAAAAATCCTCAACAAAATACTAGCAAACAGAATCCAAGAGCACATTAAAAGGATCATACATCATGATCAAGTGGGGTTTATCCCAGGAATGCAATGATCTTCAATATATGCAAATCAATCAATGTGATACACCATATTAACAAATTGAAGGATAAAAACCATATGATCATCTCAATAGATGCAGAAAAAGCTTTCGACAAAATTCAACACCCATTTATGATAAAAACCCTCCAGAAAAGAGGCATAGAGGCAACTTTCCTCAAGATAGTAAAGGCCATATATGACAAACCCATGGGCAACATCATCCACAATGGTGAAAAACTGAAACCATTTCCACTAAGATCAGGAACAAGACAAGGTTGACCACTCTCACCACTATTATTCAACATAGTTTTGGAAGTCTTAGCCACAACAATCAGAGAAGTAATAAAAGGAAACCAAATGGGAAAAGAAGAAGTAAAGCTGTCACTGTTTGCAGATGACATGATATTATACATAGAGAATGCTAAAGATGCTACCAGAAATCTACTAGAACTAATCAATGAATTTGGTAAAGTAACAGGATTCAAAATTAATGCACAGAAATCTCCTGCATCTTTATACACTGATGAAAAATCTGAAAAAGAAATTTAGGAAACACTCCTATTTACCATTGCAACAAAAAGAATAAAATACCTAGGAATAACCTACCTAAGGAGACAAAGGACCTGTATGCAGAAAACTATAAGACACTGATGAAAGAAATTAAAGATGATACAAACAGATGGAGAGATATACCATGTTCTTGGATTGGAAGAATCAACGTTGTGAAAATGACTATACTACCCAAAGCAATCTCAATTTAATGCAATCCCTATCAAACAACCAATGGCATTTTTCACAGAATTAAAACAAAAACTTTTACAATTTGTATGGAAACACAAAAGACGCCGAATAGCTAAAGCAATTTTGAGAAAGAAAAACGGAGCTGGAGGAATGAGGCTTCCTGACTTCAGACTATACTACAAAGCTACAGTAATCAAGACAGTATGGTACTGGCACAAAAATAGAAATATAGATCAATGGAACAGGTTAGAAAGCCCAGAGATAAACCCACGCATGTATGGTCACCTTATCTTTGTTAAAGGAGGCAAGAATATACAATGGGGAAAAGACAGCCTCTTCAATAAATGGTGCTGGGAAAACTGGACAGCTACATGTAAAAGAATGAAATTAGAACACTCTCTAACACCATATACAAAAATAAACTCAAGGAGGATTAAAGACCTAAATGTAAAGCTAGACACTATAAAACTCTTAGAGGAAAACATAGGCAGAACACCCTATGACATAAAACACAGAGAGACCATTTTTGACCCACCTCCTAGAGATATGGAAATAAAAGCAAAAGTAAACAAATGGGACCTAATGAAACTTAAAAGCTTTTTCACAGCAAAGGAAACCATAAAGAAGATGAAAAGACAACCCTCAGAATGGGAGAAAATATTTGCAAACAAAGCAACTGACAAAGGATTAATCTCCAAAATTTACAAGCAGCTCATGAAGCTCAATACCAAAAAAAACAACCCAATCCCAAAATGCGTGGAAGACCATATAGACATTTCTCCAAAGAAGATATACAGATTGCCAACAGACACATGAAAGAATGTTCAACATCACTAATCATTAGAGAAATGCAAATCAAAACTACAATGAGGTATCACCTCACACAAGTCAGAATGGCCATCATCAAAAAATCCACAAACAATAAATGCTGGAGAGGGTGTGGAGTAAAGGGAACCCTCCTATACTGTTGGTTGGTGGCAATGTAAATTGATACAGCCTATATGAAGAACAGTATGGAGGTTCCTTAAAAACCTAAAAATAGAACTACCTAAAAATAGAACTACCAGCAATCCCACTACTGAGAATATACCCTGAGAGAACCATAACTCAAAAAGACTCATTACCCCAATGTTCATTGCAGCACTATTTATAATAGCCAGGAAGCTACCTAAGTGTCCATAGGCAGATGAATGGATAAAGAAGATGTGGCACATATACAATGGAATATTACTCAGCCATAAAAAGAAATGAAATTGAGTTATTTGTAGTGAGGTGGATGGACATAGAATCTGTCATACAGAGTGAAGTAAGTCAGAAAGAGAAAAACAAATACCGTATGCTAACACATACATATGGAATCAAAAAAACAAAGGTTCTGAAGAACCTTGGGGCAGGATAGAATAAAGACACAGCGGTAGAGAACTGACTTGAGGATACGGAGAGGGGAAAGGGTAAGCTGGGAAGAAGTGAGAGAGTAGCATTGACATATATACATTACCAAATGTAAAACAGATAGCTAGTGGAAAGCAGCCGCATGGCACAGGTAGGTCAGCTTGGTGCTTTGTGACCACCTAGAGGGGTGGGATAGGGAGGTTGGGAGGGAGATGCAAGAGGAAGGGGATATGGGGATATATGTATACGTATAGCTGATTCACTTTGTTATACAGCAGCAAGTAACACAACAATGTAAAGCAATTATACTCCAATACAGATGTTAAAAAAAAAAAGAAAAAAAAAGAAGACAATACTGATTGGCTTTACATTTCAAATAAGCAAGGTGAAGTTTTAAAATTTATTTAAAGTGTTACCCTATAAAGAAATATTAATCATATATGAAATGATTTTTGTATATTATGTAAATATATACTATGATGTATACATAAGAAAAAATTCACTGAAGTATTTCATACATATCTGTTAAAAGTACACTGACGATTATGATTTTTCTGTGAATGTAATGTGCTGCAAAGCTTGCTTGAAAATAATGAACATATGAGAATTAACATACTGAAGGAAAAGATAATATGCTTTCTGCCATTTAATATTTTAAAGCTAGGAGAACAGTAGATGGAGAGTTCACAAAATGTTTAGTCATTGCTAAAACGAAGGTATTTCAAAGTCCATGGAGAGGACAGAATGAAATTGTATATAGAAAGTTACAAACATGTGCAAAATAGGATGAAATGGAATTCATCATATAAAAATAGCAATGATCGTATCCAGAAAAAACAGATTGAAAATAACGTTTGGATACTGAAACAACTTACAAATCAGCAACACTGAATAATGTTGAAAAATTCAGAACGCAAAACTAGATCTTAGCATACCATATACTGTAGTCTTAAAATCACAGTGCTATCCATTATGCTTAGAATAAAGTTCAAAAAACTTTAAGATGGTTTACAAGTCCTCAGCGAACTGCCTCTAGAAAATTTCTGCAGCTTCTCCTCTCTACTTGTGTCTTGCCTCCCCATCCCTATCCCTGGAATACCAAGAATGATTCCTTGGCTTCTGATCTGTTCAATGGTTTAAATTTCGAATCGGGTTGGATGGTAGTGTTATTCTCTAAATAAAAATCACAGGAATAGGAGCATAAGGTTTTGTGGATTAGATATGCATTAAGTTATGTGCATGTTTGGTATGTGTTGGCATTTTGGAAAATCAAATTGTGATACTCAGGAGGAAGTTAAATACATGAACCTGGAAACCCCTCTGGAAGTGACATAGCTGTGGTAATAATTCATTTCTATATTTTAGTAGAAGAAAAGCTGATATTCAGTTATTATAGTATCTATTTGGCCATAATAGATAACTACAGATGGCCTTTTTTTCTGAGCACATGGGGTTGTAGCATAACTATTGTTAATTATTTTGAATATGTTATTCAAATAGAATATTGTAATTGGATTTTCATAGAGGAAAATCAAGATGCAGATGGAGATAATTTGGGTATCCAAAACCAATCCTTATCTATATCCTGTTTTCCCTTAATGAAGAGGAGTGAATGTATGGACCTGTATGAAAACAAAAGCCTGCCATCCATACTACCTATAGCTTATGTTCATCTGAAAGGTAAAACCTATAAGCCCTTCAGAATTAATGTCTAATATTTTAACTGTGATTTTCCCAATGTGAAAAATACAGCTATTTGATTTTTTCAAATTTTTTCTCTAAAAAAGTTGTTTAAAATTGTAATAATTCCTCATCCATCAGTTTATTGACTGTCAAAATATTTATTGTCCCATTTCTGACCTTGGGAAAAACATTGATCAAGGTACTTAGTACTGTTTTTATTTATTTATTCAGCTGGAATTTGTATAACTTTAGTAATTTGTGGCAAGGCATTTAATTTTATATTTCCTGGAAGGAGGATATTTTTACTTGTTTACTTTTTAGATATAACTATGTTTCCCAAACTGATTTTCTTCCATTTCCTATTTTGTTTAAAAAGGGATTGTAATGTCTAAATGCATTTACTGATTCTCCTGTATCAGTCTTCTCAAAAAAATTCATATTCATCATAAGAGGTCATTGTTATTCCATATTTTCAGGTCCAGTATATGTTTTATTTCAGAATGTGACTTTTTCACCAAATGGTTTCATTCAGTTTACTAATACTGTTTATTTTATTCAGAATAAGTTTCAAAGGCAGAATTATTGGGGTTGGAAGAAACCTCACAGCACTGTCTTATCTGTCCTTCTATCACTAAGTACTTAAAATTCCTAAAAGGATACTTCATTTTTGAAAATAAAAGCCTTTACCCTACTCACTCTCCAATTTTACTTCTCCCTGATTACACTCACTCTAGAATGTGTTTATTTGTTAAAATAGACACAGAGTTAACATTTCTAATTTTAATAACACATAATAAATACACTTAATCATTTCTACCAGTAATTGATCTTTAAGATGATTATTTATCTTTAAAGGCAATTACTTTAAAAAAATTTCTTTGGAGTTTCTCTACAGAAAGAAGAATGATTTTTGCTCTGGGGTTTTTATTTGGATTCTTTGCTTCACTCTGTAGTTTGAGGCACTCAAATTTTGTGGCAGAGGAGGTTCTTCAAAAGGCAACCCAGTAATCAAGAGAATGGTATTGGTTAATTATTACACCCTCATCCCACAAGTGGGCAGAGTCACCTACTGGTGTTTTCAAGATCTCTGGCAAATGATATCAAATATATGTGTGTGTGTGTGTGTGTGTGTGTTTGTGTGTGTGTGTGTATATATGGATATAATGGATATATTATATGTGTGTCCTTGTATATGTATGTAGGTATGTATATAAAAGAATAGATGTTATCTACTGGAGAGTAGGTACTAGCAACTCTAGAAGAATTTCTTTCTTCCCAGGAATGATTCCATAGGAAGCATTACTGAAGGACTTTGAAGGAAGTCTATCTGTTCTATACCCAAGCAACTATTTGAGAAGGTCCTAGGTCCTATTAGTTAGTTGTTTCATTTAATAATAGGAAGAAATAAATTGAGCATCTAGAATATGCAAAGTACATTAACACACATAATACATTTTATTTTAATTTAAACTTCACAATAACCTTTGGGAATAGAGATTACTATCCCTATTTCCAAGATTTTACATCATCCACATTCAGGATCCATCAATGTTAAAATTGTCTCCTGTGTTCAAATGACATGACTAGCTATAAAAAATACTTAAGCAATATTGGTAGATAAAAGACCTACCTGATGTTTCCTACCAAGTGAAACTCTAAGGATATCTAAATGAAACTCAAATATTTTGGGATTAAAATTTTATGTCATTTAGCTCATGCTTACTTCAATAATGGTCTAGGATCTTGACTTTATAATGGCCCTTCTGAATTCGGTGACTATGGTAACCTTATTGTTTATCTCAGTTCTTGAAAAAAAATTTCAGGTAATTAAAAGTGATAATTACAGTTTATATTCCTGACCTCATTGTGGATCAGCACGAATCCTAAAGTTAAACTATTTAAGTCTAACATGGTCAAAAATTATATAATTTTAAATCTAAAAATTTTTTTAAAAGGCAGATGGTAGTAGTTAGAAATTAGCACAATTGAGATGATCTTTATCTACCAAAACTATAGTATGCATAAATAATAAATATTAATTTTCCTTCTTCAAACACCTAAATGTTTTCCCTAAACCTATATTTCCTATTGGTTAAAAAAAATTATAGTGCCTTTTGAATAAACATTAAGTATATGAAGTTAGGAGTTAAAATTGTGTTTGTAATCAGCCTTTGGAATTAGCTATAATTAATAAGAAAAGCAGATTCATGATTCTGAGACTATTGAAAATATCTTTTCATATATCACTTTTATCGTAAACATGATAATAATTATGCTATAATTGGTAAACTAAACATTTATGTACATGTGATTATATTGTAATTTTAGCTAAAGATGTTTACACCAAATATGGAAGGGTATTAATGTGCAATTAGATATTTTCTCTACCTCCATTTTACATATTTACACAGTAAAGTACCTGCATGAAAATTTCCATATAAATATGTATATTTACAAAAATATTTTACAGTAAACTATGTAGTTGATATAAAGGATGTTATTATAACTTGAGGTAATTTAGAAAAGTTTACTTAAAATAAAACATACTTTTCCTAAGCAATTCTGTTTTAGGGACAGTTTGTATTCTTGAGAATCTCTCATTTACTTACAGATTACCTATCTGCAAATGGAGTAGACCTTTGTCATATACAAAGTAAATATCCTAAGAATTTTGAGACTCTCCGAGTATGTAGAAATGCGTCATAAGATTTAACTCACCAATAAAATGCAGTGAAATAAATCTGAAAAATAAAAGCGACCTCTGTAGACCCTTAATAATTTTATAAGTCCAAGACTAAAGTCATTTATAAACTGTAAAAATATGAGCTCAGAATGAGCTCTCACTGAAACCATTTTGTATATCTCTTTTTAAATTTTAATACCATTGCCAAATTGGATATTCCTGTTTTTGTTTTATATTAAATTTCTGTTTTCTAGCTAAGAATCATCACTTTCTGGGTCTTAATTTAAGAAACATTATAGTATGCATACTATGGGCTAGATATCCTTCTAGGCTCTGTGGCTAGCTGCACGTATCTGCCCTCATAGAGCTTACATGCATTACCATCTATGACCATCACCAGCCATTTGCTTTGTGTTGCTTTTATTATTTATTTATTTATTTATTGGCCACACCGCCCAGCATGCAGGATCTTAGCTCCCTGACCACCTTAGTTCCCTCACCAGGAATTGAACCTGCACCCCCTGCAGTGGAAGCACAGAGTCTTAATCACTGGACCACCAGAGAAGTCCCACTGTGTCACTTTTATAATAAAATTTAAACATCTTAACATGACCTACAATGTCTTAAATGATCTGTGTCCTTCTCCAACCTCATCTCTTACTCCCTCTGCGCAGTTCTTCTCTAGCTGTAGTATTCTCCATTCTATTTCTACAACACAGATGCACTTAACCCTTTCTTGCATCTGCTTCTTCTGGCTAGAATTTTCTTTCTCAACTCAAATGTCATATCTCCATAGAGATCCTATGTGACTTTTTTTCTCCTTCCTCATTATATCATCTGCTCTTCACTCAACATTTAACACAATTTGTGTGTCTGTTTCTCTCTCTGCCATATAAGAATGTAAGCTGCAGAAAAGAGAAAGTATAGTAAACACTCAAATCAGTAGTTATTTGATTCATGAACAAGTAAATGGAAACTAGGCTAAAAGAAAAAAGCTTCCATTATCTTTTCTTGAGAAACGCTGCTTTTTATAACTTGGAGACTCATAATACAAACTACCATATTAAAGTCTCTGCATATTTTGTAGTAAAGAAATCTATCTTATTTTGTTTGACCCAGAGTTTCCAAAACCTTTTTGAACATGAAACATTTGTTTTTGTTTATTTTTTAAATAGTTATCTATTAACATCCCTCTTAACTATTGTTCTTTGGAACACTTGATGGCAAACATTAGTCTTATTGAGATTTTCATAATTCAAAATAAATTTAAATAAGCATTCCAATAAATATATAAAAAGAAAAGTTTAAAGTATTGAGAGAGAATGTGTTTTCTGGTGAACTGAGTTTAGTTTGAAAAGAAAAAGGCATTTTGCCATTAGTTTTTTTGCTCATAGTTGACAGTTGATGGAACAATACATGGAGTAGTATGTTTTCCTTTTGCTTTCTAAATTTGTATTAAGCCCATAGCAATTCTGAAGCAAATTTAATGATGTTGTGGGAAAAAATGTCTACTATAAAATATTTTATTATAAAAGTTGTGAAACATTAAGGCTACATTATATCTGCCTCTATGTTTGACAGCATGGAAAAGAAGTCCTAGAGTTGTAGGGAGGGATGGAGAATGTTTTTAGAAATGGAAGTGAACACCTGAGCTGAATAGACATTATCCCCCAGTGCTTAACTCTATGGGATGTTTTTATTGTATTTTGTGTTTGACAAATGGCAAATTCTCTTGCCATTTCTAAAATGATACATTGAAATATATTTCTAAAATGATAGATTAAAATATATTTAGTATAATTCACAAAATTTTTTAATAAAAAGGGAAGATGTAGCTTTAAAGGATTTGGAAGTCTTTTTCAGGGTGGTATTTTTATCACATCTTCTTATTTGCCATGATAGTGGGTTAATAAACTTTCATTTAAAAAATATTGATTATGCCAAAAATGAATCTTAAGTGAAATAGAGAGACTCTGCCTTAGATTTTAGATATTATAGCATTCCTATCAACTATTAATCTTCAAGACTTAAAAAAACAATAATGCCTATCTTCACTGAATTCATACTATTATGCTGAAATTCTAGCTACCTGAATTATTATCAGTTTAAGAAAGTATCCTTACGAATAGACTGTCTCTTGAGATGAAGTCACACAAATAGTGCTTCCTTTCTAAAATGGGCTTTAGATGAGCCTAAATAAACCACGTCAGCTGACAGGCTTTTTTTCTTTTACCAGATTACTTGGGCTGAACCATTAATCTGGGGCCCTTTTAAGAAACATTAAGAAAGGTTAAGGGATTGCCTAAGATTATTTCCAAACTCAACTGCCACAACTATAAATAACACTAAGCTTCATTCACAGCTGTGGGTTCTATCTAAAACTACCATGGTTTTCAAAGTACATACAAGGTACAAGCATTTATTGAATATGTACCTTATGCAGACATTCTTATTCTTTTCTTGAATGCTTATCTTATACCAGGCCCCATGCTATGCACTTTATGTGTAAGATCTCATTTAATATTCACGACCCTGAGTTGGACACTAAACAGTATTCCTACTTACAGTCAGAATTCAAAAGCAGGCCAGAATTCAAAAACTGCTCTTCAGAAACATAACTTCTCACTGACAATGTGTATTGAGGACTGGGGATATAGGCTTTGAAATAATGGATAAAGAACTGGCGATTGAAAGATGGGGAGAGAGCAGGAAGCAACTGCAAATTAAGCTTTTTTTTTTTTAATTGGATACTGGAATTCAATATGAAAAATCAAGAGAAGGATCCCTTTTGAGAGAGAAAAAAGAAGAGTAGTCTCAAAACAAAATGAAAAAATTTTCAGAAAACGTGGTCAATAGTGTTAATGGAGATACTGGGGTCAGAATTTCATACAACTGATCTATATTTTCAAGTTAGGAAGCACTTTAGATATCAACTAGTACAGTCACACCATGCTCAGAAGAGAAACTGAGATCCAGTGAATAATTAATGACAATCCATTTCAATAATTCACTGAGCATTTACTGAGCCCCTACTATACTCCAAGAGCTTGGCTGGTTGTTTTCCATAAAGACCCTTCTCTTACTCCTAAGGTACTCAGTGTTTAGAACAGGAGATACATGGGTAATTATAACACAACGTGATAGATGCTATAAGAGAGTCAAGTGCAAGGATAAGAGCTAGGTTGTACGTCATTGCTATTTCAGTAAAAAGTAGATAGGACATGATCAGGAACTGTTTTTCAGAGAATGGGGTAATTGAACCATGCTTTGAATACTGAGTAGGAGAGGCAGGCCACAGAATGAAGGCTGAACATCACAGGCTGAGGGATACAAAGTATGTGCAAAATCACAGGTTTTGAAGAAATAACTCAGTACCTGTAGAAGGACACATAATATTGGGATGGACTAACTTCATCAAAAACTCTTTATCTCCCATGATTCCCTAGTTGTCTTTTCATGCTTCACCTCCATTAGCATCATATAGTGAAGAAAATTAGGGGGGGGAGGGATAAATTGGGAGGTTGGGATTGACATATACACAGTACTATATATAAACTGGATAACTAATAAGGACCTACTGTATAGCACAGGGAACTCTACTCAATACTCTGTAATGACCTATATGGGAAATGAATCTAAAAAAGAGCGGATATATGTATATATACATAAGTGATTCACATTGCTGTACAGCAGAAACTAACTCAGCATTGTAAATCAACTATACTACAATAAAAATTTTTTTTAAAAATTAGGAAAAAGTGTATCATTAAATGTAATATCAACTCGGCCATCTTTAATTTTTTAGCCTATACTGGAGGACTTCATTAGTACTTAATACATTTTTCTTTCTAATGGTACACACCTTGCATTACATCTCTACTTGCAAGTGCAGCTGCTGTGTTTTTGTCATAGATGTAGTATACAGTAAAACATATTTACCTTTTGATTGTATTTGCTTATATTCTGACAACTAATTACAATTCTAGAATGCATTCTCAGTACATTAAGTTCAATATCACAAACACAACCACCTATAGCCAAGTATACAAAATCCCCAAGAGTGAAGCTGGGAGGTTGCCAAGTGCATTCACACACTTTGCATGGTTGGGGGAGCTGGGGCAAGATGAGGAGACGCTGCCTCAGGGAGAACTTGTTGTTGCCATGGAGGAAGGTGAAATTAGTTCCAAGGAAAAGCATTTTTATTCTGAAATATCTTTAAATACTCTAACTGATCAGTAAAACTTTGGACCAATTTAGGTCAATAACGTTAAGCTACCTTTCATTCTTATAGTTTTACATTCAAGTAAGTTAGTTATTTCTAGAACATTTATGATATGGGATATTTATCTGTATTTTCTATATAATTCTTTTCATATGCTGTTTCTTTTGATAATTTTATTCTCTTTTCTAGAGCTGCTCTATGGTCCCATTTATGTATTAATTTGTTTGGAAAGAGAATTAAATGCAAAACATTTGGTTATAATAGTTTTAATATGAGTAGACTGAGCTAAGAAAAAGCAGTTTAAGTATTCATGGAGGAGAACATGGAATAATACAGAAGACTATGACTTACTCTATAAGCACAAGATCTATTAGGGCAGGCACAAAAACTAATTTAAAAAAAAGTCACATGGCATGGTTTCCAACTGTGGGAGAAAAGATCTAACAGAGAACTGATGTGCAATGAAACATTGTTACTCTTGACATTAGAAATATTTCAGTGCATCTTCAAACTTACCACACAGAATTTAGGAATGCCATATAAGAAAGACATACATCTCATCCCCACCCTGATAAGTCTGGTAACAGTGTTTTATTATCAAGAATACAAAGAGTTAATATCAACACAGTTTTTAAATCTTTAGCTAATGCAGATAAATTACTCAGTATTTCTCATGATCTGCAGTATTGGCACTACTCTAGTAACGTGTAACATCAGAAAAGCACTTAAAATTCATAAAACTTTATTAGTAAATATTATATACACAATGATGATCAATGTACATGCCATTTAGAATAGAAATTAGCATTTGTGAGTATGTGTGTATATGTGTGCATGTATGTGTGTAGAGGCAGATGCACATGCACATTTTACATATAAAAAGAAAATATTCACATTGCCAATATATAAATATATAGTCAGGAATAATCCTATAACTATTAGAAGCTTTGGGAGACCATTCAACCCTGGTGATCAGCATTGATCTAATCTTCCAATCTGGTATCATTTCTCAGTCTTCACTTTTTTTTTTTGCTTCTCTACAGCACTTAGTCATGACCTTCTTTAGAAATTATTTTAAACATATTTTTGTTAGGTATTTGAGGTAATATTTCCAGGTAATAATGCCATTAATAAATTTATCTTATTTCCTTTAATATATCGTATAACACTTTGGACTCCCCAACAGAATCATAGGGAGGGGATATGGGGATATATGTATACATATAGCTGATTCACTTTGTTATATGGCAGAAACTAACACAACATTGTAAAGCAATTATACTCCAAAAAAGATGTTAAAAAGAAAGAAAGAAAGAAAAAGAACCCCAAACAGTTATGGTTTAGTGATTGTAGGACATTGCCCAGTTTTGAATCTCTTACCTAATTCATTTTGGCTCCTTTTGAACAACTTACAGTATAAATCTGCATTCCTTGCCTCCTCCTTTGAACCACTATTGCCATCATTTTGGTTCCCTCATCAATAAGCTGAGTAAAATTTTTGACACATGTTCATTCTAAAAAAAAAAGTTTCTGACTTCAATAAATCTAATACAAATCAAGATGGTAATGGTGGTTTTTTGTTTTCTGTTTTTTCTGCTTTCAAGTTTTTTCTCTTTCCCTTCACTGGTGGGTGTATAGTCTGACTCCCTTGAATCAAATTCAAGCCAGAAGGAATGTTTCCATTCCCTCATGAATTAATCTAGTAAACAAGTCTGTGTTTCTAAATACATGTTATTTCCTTTTTTAGCAAGCCATTTTGTGTCTATTCATATCATATTTAAAGTGTTATAAATTTTGAATATGCCTTTATCAAAAACTTACAAATAAACAAAACCAGCCAACAAACCAAATGCCATTCCTTATTTTCTACAAGCATCATCAGCTGTAATTCAAGCATCTGTGACCTGACATTTGCCTGCTTCGTCCCTTATTCTCTCCCTGTTCCACTCTCAGCTTCTTTTCTGCTTCCCACACCTTGAATTACTGCATTCCCTAAGACTTGGACCTCGCCCATTTGTCTTCTCTTTGTGCACCTTTTCTGGCAATATTATCTCTCACCAGGATGTCAGCAATCCTTTCAAATGATATCCCTCACCTCAACTTCTCCCCTTAGCTCTCACTCCATCTCCTCTTAGGCATTTATAATTGAATGTAAATTTGGTACCTCAATGTGACCAGCAAATTTATTAACCTCTATCCCCAACTTGCTCCTCTTACTGATCTGATTTCTGTCCATAGCATCATCCTGTTCCCAGTCACTCTGCCCACAGTTTTCAATATGTGCTCTGAGTAAACATAACATTCCTCAGGGGTGCCTACTAATCCAGCAGGTTGTTCCTCCTGTGGGGTTCTGGGTCCCACCCTTCTCCTCTCTCTCTCAATCAGAGCAGCAGGACTTTTATTTATTGATATTTTATAGGGTTTCTGGATAAGATTTTATCTGTCAATAAAATAATCAAGAGAATAAACCTGAAAACCACTGATGTATTTGAAAATTCTTAAACCCATTCTTAACCTTTTATTAACACAACCTCCCTCCCATTAACAATCAACATCTCAATGCTTTTAAACCAATGTTTACTTTTGCTGGAAAAAGTAAAGTTTTGCTGGACTGTCTCCCAATGCCAGATAATAAAGTTGCCATACATTAATGGATTCCCTTAGTATATTAAGTCTCTGAAAGTGGTTGTAACTGCTCTCTAGCCTTAGCTTACCCAAACTGTCTATCCCCAAACAAATGATATTCTATTCTATCTCTTTGTTCAGAAATTTCCCTCGTCATAAAGTATCTCACCCAACCTTGCATGTGATACTCCTATTTATTCCTCAAGTGGTAGTATAAAGAAACCTTCTCTGGAACCCAAGGCAAAAATACTATCTTTCTTCTTAGAACTTCCACAGCATTTTTTCACACCTCTCTATTTCATATATTCCTTTTTATGCTGAATTGTAAATACTGATGCATACGACATTTGATTTCTACTATCTCCTTGGTCTAGGGGCTCTATTTTTATCTTATTTGTAAATCCTTTCATATCTATCTGAATGCTTAATATAGTAAGAACTTTAAAAAATATGCTCAATAAATCAATGTATTTCTTTTAGTTCCTTTGTTTTTCAGATAAAAAAACAACAAAGAATATAAGTGTAATAAGGTAATTTGCCTGCTTTTGTAAAGCCAGTTGGTCTCAGGGAAAGAAGGAGGACTTATATTTATTAATTCTCCATCCTAGTTGTAGGAAATACTCTTTGATATTCCCTGTGATATGCACCCAAATTCTTCACTTAATATACTTGTTGAAAATTTAGTGTGAACTGACTCAGGCAAGACTCCAAAAGAGGGAATTCCAGCAGGCCACTGGAGTTTTGCAATTCAACTTCATAATGGTTTATTTATCAAATAAGTTTTCATCAGGAACTAGCTATAGATTTAGTCACCAAAAGGTCTTTACTACAGAGTTTCTAATAAGGTCATCAAAATCCATCTGTCGAAGAAGAGTGTTTTATTTCACGTGTTGAATTGAATCAACTTTATTCAAAATTACAATTCAGTCTCTTATTCTGCAGAAAGCAAGATCTCATCAATAGGCTTACCACAAAAAAGAAAATCTATTTCTTAAGATATCTCAACAATTGAAGTTTCTGCCTTGCTACTCTTTTCAAAATGGTCTACATATACTTAGGATGAACTCTGTTTTCTCTTCTGTTTTCTAATTTCAATACCAAATGCACTTCCCAAGTAATGTACTGGTCTCACCATTAAGATATGAAGTTGATAGCATGGACCAGTGGTTGCCAGTGCAGGCTGATGATCAGTATGACCAAGATGACATTTACAAATACACATTTCAGAGCTCTAAAGTCAGGTCTGCTATATCAGAGTTCTCAGGGGATGTGATTTAAAGAAAAAAATATATACATATCTTTAAAATGTATCCACCACCACCATCTCCCAGGATTTCTGAACATAAACTAGATTTGGCAAACATGGATAAGAACTTACTCTGTTCTTCTCCAGAGAACACAACTAGAGAGATTGTTATATGTTGATAGATTAAGCTTAAACTCTAGAGAAAAAACAGAAAGAAAATTTTCTAGTAGAAATGTAATGAAGTGGGTTCTGTTTAATGTCTCTAAACTCTAACAAAATATATTGTTAGAAAGTGGATTGTTTAATCAATGTTTGGAGAACAATCCTCTAGATCTTCTATAGCAAAAAATTCCCTTAATTTAATTATAAGAGTTTATGATTTTAATCAAAGTATTAGAATTAATTATATTAAGTATCATTGAAAGCAATTAATAGCATCCATTAATACTTTGTTTTACAAATCCATACTTCATTAATAATTCATTTTGCTAAAAATTATTTTTATAAAATATAGTTCCTAAATAAACTCCTAAGGATTTATTTCCTAAAATATGAAAATTCAAGGTGATAAAATTTATAGTAAAACCTGGATATGCTATGAATATTTCCAGTATGAATAACTATTTTGCTCATTTTTTATATAGCAGACATTTATTTATCATTTCTAGATACCAGATACTAAGCTGGGCCCTGGAAATACAAAGAAAACTAATTTTTTTGTAGCTTTAGGAGCCTTCAGATTAGCAATTTGTATTCATCTTTTAAATTTTTTCTCCATGATCTGGTTTTCTATTTATATGTTACTAATTTTTTCATACTAATTTTTTCAGTATAACTTATGGTAGGCATATCAAATCCCCAAACTTTTGGAGGGGGAAGGATATAAAGTGTAATAAAATGCTTTAAAGGATTATAGATTACAAAATAAAATACTTAGCATATAAATTCTATATTTAATTGTTAAGTCATTATTTGTGCTGCTCAAGCAGACAGTGTGGTAATTTGTCTATAAAAAATATGTTGATCAATTTTGTGAAAAAGTCTGGCATACAATTTGTTTAAATTTTATGACACTATAAACTGATTTAGGATTAAAAAAAAATGAGTTGAGGAATAAATGTGATAAGCATGAACAACTCTGACTGGTAAAGACTGCCTCACATCACAGTAAGAATAGTAAAAGGTGGAAGATACCAAGATTGCTGAGAAGCCCTGTGTGAGACAGAGTTTTAGGAAAACCATTAAGAAAAACACATAGTCGACACAGTAGGTTTACAGTCTTGTTTGGAGTTAGAAGAACAAGGATGGTACGTTTCCATGTGACTGGAGTTGATGGTGCAATATTAACTAATAGAACTCCCAGCACTTCACTTGTGTTTCTTTTAGGTTCCTCATTCTAAGCAAAGTCAAATAAAGTTTTTATCTGTTACCATTAAAAAAGTTAGTTTGCATTGTTTACCTTAAGTAATGGTCAAGATCCAAAACAGTCTGGACAGAATGAAAGAGTAAATGAAAATTAGTGGAACTTGATACAGAGTCCTGAAATCAGTTTTTAAAATATCACCTGTGAGAGTTGCCTGGTATTTAGTTGGTTTGTAAAGAGGAGAGTTTACTGGTTCTTTATGGCAGGATTCCAGTTTCACTGGTGAGGCATCTTTTTTAATTGATCAGTTCTTCTGATCTCCCCACTGTTAAATGTTTTGACTATCTCCTCTGTAGGGAAGTATAAATGAGGATTGTTAGTTATTATAAAATTACTTTTTGTCTCTGGAACCCCTTTTCTTTTAAGAGCTCTACAAGCATAGAGTACATGCAATAAATATAGTAGCAGAGAAAATGGAAACGACTGGGTATTTTCTTGTCTTCCAGTTTGATATGACTGAACAGTTTGATAAGGCTTCTGAAAAGGGTCATATGATTTCAGGTTCCATATAGAGTTTGGAACAAAGAAGATTAAAGTACCATCATACTTCAGAGTGTATTTTCCCCAGCTCACACTGAATCTGGAGAATTTGTTTACTAGTGTCTCTACTGGCACACTGTTGGGAGAGGCTAAAAGCTATGACATAGGAGTATTTGAGTATTCAGGAAGGAAAAAGAGGAATTCCTCTCCACCCATAAGAATAAGAAGACTTAACAGAAATAAAACAGAAATATAAAAGTTAAAATTTTCCCCAGAGAAGTGGATGTAAGGTAGAACAACTAAATAATAGATAGTGTGAAATTTGAGTGTGAGAAAATGAGTTCTTAATCACAGATACAATTCAAGGGGGTGCTAGATGAACACTGATTCATCTAGTAATAAGGAGAATATGTGTTAAGAACTGAACTATGTGATTTCTCAGCTGTCATTCAAACCTGAGATTGTTTCATTCTCTAATTGGTTAAAGCAGTGGTTCTCAACTGGGGGTAATTTTTCCCCTCCAGGGGACATTTGGCAAGTCTAGAATACATTTTTGTTTGTCGTAAGTAGGGTGGTTCTAGTGGCATCTAGTGGGTACAGACTAAGTATGCTGCTAAATATCCTACATTGCACAATATGGTGTTCCACAACAAAGAATTATCCAATCAAAAATGTCAATATGGCTGAGTTGGGAAATACTATGCTAAAATAACAGAAAACTGTTTGCATTTAGTAAAGTATAACCTATTCCATGTTTATGGGATATTGAAGTCTCAGAAACGTCAGTATTGGTTAAAAAAAAAAGATATACTCTCAACTTACTGCTTTTGTAACACAGTGATGTTTTTCACATTTTCTAAGACAAATTAATTTATATACAAATTCTGGGTTTCACTTTGTATCATTTTTTTCTCCTTTATACCTTACTTGGCATCCGTTCCTTATATTTCTTGGCTGTCCTGTTTTGTTATTCTGTTTAAGTTCCATTTCTACCACTGAATTAAGAGTTCTCCTATTCTACTTCCTATAGTGACAGTGGTACTTTGCTTTCCCCACAATGCTGGCCATATTCCAATTGAGTAATTATATTTTACATTTCAGGGTTTATCTTGTAGTTTTCTGAAATGTTGGGCAATTTTCTTACATGTTTGAAGTATGTAATCTTTAGTTATGGCAACATTTCAAGGGACAGAAACAAAAAGGAAGACCAATGCTCATGTGGTGCATCTACTATTACTATTTTCTCTTTTAATTTCTGAGGCATTAGGGGTTTTTTTTAAAGGAGGGGTATTGATAGCAGAGATTTATCATTTCTGTATATCACTCTTTACCTTCCTTATTGATAATATTTTGGTGTTACTTATATCAATTTAACAAATGAATATACAGCTTTTTACATGACATGTTTTAGGCACTTTAAAAACATTAACTTATTTAACCTTTATAACATAACATGATGTATATGTATTATTATTATCTCATTCTACCAATGATGAAATAAAGGCACAAAGAAATTAAATAACTTGTCCAAAGACATTCAGCCAATAAGTTAGATAGCTGATTTCAAACCCAGGTAGTCTAGCTCCACAATCCACATTTTTAAACACTAAGCTATGTTGCTTCTCCAAGTTTTATATATATATTTATATATATATATATATATATACATGATATACATAATATATCATATATATAATATACTTACAATAGTATAGTATATATACAGTATACTCACAAATAGATATATACACATGTGTATATACACATATATACACATTACTGTAAATACTTAGAACAAAATTGTACAAATTTCAAATTATACTTATGAGCTTATTTTTTATGCACAATATTAGATGATAAGTTCAGTTATTATTTCCCTCTTTGGAGTTGAAATAATATGTTCAGAGCAGTTAAAAAACTTTCCTCAAATGACACAACCAATCAGTGGAAGAAATGTGATGTGAACCCATGAGTTTGGCTCTAGTCTACAATCTGAAACAGTGCAGTTCCCTACTAAACACTTATTAAATGTCTTTCCCACACTGAGTAATTTTTAGTGTAAGCTCTAATTGGGTATCGTTCTTAGGCGTCATAAATTGTTTTCCAGCTTCCCACTCCACTTCAAGTACTAAGTATGAAAGGTGTGTACAGGTAGGTTTCTTAGCCTTACAGCATATATACCCTTCTTATGTTAGCTGAGGATGTGTTTCTTTTTTGGACATTATTCCATGTCTCTTTGATCCATGTCTCTTTGAATTCCAGGTAAAATTCCAGCAATGCAAATATATATGAAAAATATTTTTTTAATCATCCTGCTATTTTAGCCATGGTTTCTCTGTCTTGTTAGGTCTTCAGTGTTATCCTATCAATTGCTGTTTGTGCAAAAATTGAAGGTCCTATTTCTAATAATTTAAGATTTAAAATAATGTTTTAAACTATTTAATACAACAATATCTGTTGTACTCTTCTTCAAAATATCTACTATAGGAAAAGTAAAACTCAATGTCAACAAAAAGTGTAACTAAGTCAATTATTCTATACCAGGATGGATTAGACTGCTACTGTTAAGATATTTATGAAGAATATCTAGTGGCATGGGAAACATGTATGTTATGTTACTACCTAAAAGATAAAATATAATATCTACTCTTTAAAAATAAGCATAGCAGAAAAGAATAAAAGAAAATACATTAAAATGTACTTTCTAAACATGTTACTGGAAAACTTGGTTATTTTTCATTTTAGACCTTAATGCTTCATTTTCAGAGCTGAAACATTTTTCTCTCTAGTTGACTAAGTCTTGAGATTAATTCTCATTTTTAAAAATTCTTAGAAGATATGTATTTGTTTATGGATAGAATCTATTATGTTTTCTAAGTATATTTACTTTTATGCAAAAGAACAAGTACAAAATATTTTAATTTACTGCAAATTTATTGAGAAATTGATATATGTGAAAACCCTATACTGGGGATAAAATAATAGCAAAATATGGTCTCTGCTCTCTAGGAACTCAAAGAAAGATGTAAATGGCTCCAGGACTTGGTAGATTGTTAGAGTTTTATGGAAGAGGTACAAATAAGAGACTATAGGAGCTTAGGTAAATAGAGTTATCGACTATGGGGATCTGAGGAGCCTTCCATGAAATATGACATTTAGGCAGAACTTTGATGATGAGGACCTTACATACAGAGAAGAGGATTTTAAAAAGTAACAAGGGGGGAGGAGCTTGAAGATGGCAGAAGAGTAAGACATGGAGATCACCTTCCTCCCCACAAATACATCAGAAATACATCTACATGTGGAACAGCTCCTACAGAACACCTACTGAACGCTGGCAGAAGACCTCAGACCTCCCAAAAGGCAAGAAACTCCCCATGAACCTGGGTAGGGCAAAAGAAAAACGAAAAAACAGAGACAAAAGCATAGGGACGGGACCTGCACCAGTGGGAGGGAGCTGTGAAGGAGGAAAGGTTTCCACACACTAGGAAGGCGCTTCGCGGGCGGAGACTGTGGGTGGCGGAGGGGGAAGCTCTGGAGCCATGGAGGAGAGCACAGCCACAGGTGTGCAGAGGGCAAAGCGGAGAGATTCCCACACAGAGGATCAGTGCCCACCGGCACTGACCAGCCCGAGAAGCTTGTCTGCTCACCCAGCGGAACGGGTGGGGGCTGGGAGCTGAGGCTCGGGCTTCGGAGGTCGGATCCCAGAAATATGACTGGGGTTGGCGGCGTGAACACAGACTGAACGGGGCTAGTGTGCCATGGCTAGCCAGGAGGGAGTCTGAGAAAAAGTCTGGAGCTGCCGAAGAGACAAGAGACTTTTTCTTACCTCTTTGCTTCCTGGTGCGCAAGGAGAGGGGATTAAGAGAGCTGCTTAAAGGAGCTCCAGAGACGGGCACGTGCCACGGCTATCATCACGGACCACAGAGACGGGCATGAGACGCTGAGGCTGCTGCTGCAGCCACCAAGAAGCCTGTTTGCTAGCACAGGTCACTATCCACACCTCCCCTCCCGGGAGCCTGTGCAGCCTGCCACTGCCAGGGCCCCGTGATCCAGGGACAACTTCCCCAGGAGAACGCACGGCATGCCTCAGGCTGGAGCAACATCACGCTGTGCTCTGCCGCCGCAGGCTCGCCCTGCACTCCGTACTCCTCCCTTCCCATGGCCTGAGTGAGCCAGAACCCCCGAATCAGTTGCTCCTTTAACCCCGTCCTGCCTGAGCGGGGAACAGACGCCCTCAGGTGACCTACATGCAGAGGCGGGACCAAATCGAAAGCTGAAACCCAGGAGCTGTGCAAACAAAGAAGAGAAAGGGAAATTTCTCCCAGCAGACTCAGGAGCAGCGGATTAAATATCCACAGTCAACTTGATGTACCCTGCATCTGTGGAATACCTGAATGGACAAAATCATCCCAAATTGAGGAGGTGGACTTTGGGAGCAATGATATATATATTTTTTTCCCTTTTTCTCTTTTTGTGAGTGTGTATGTGTGTGCTTCTTTGTGTGATTTTGTCTGTATAGCTTTGCTTTTACCACTTGTCCTAGGGTTCTGTCTGTCCTTTTTTTTTTTTTTTTTAATAGTGCTTCTTATAATTGGTGTATTTGTTTTCTAATTTGGTTGCTCTCTTCTTTCATTCTTCTTTTTTTGGTGGGGGGGGGTACGCGGGCCTCTCACTGCTGTGGCCTCTCCCATTGCAGAGCACAGGCTCCGGATGTGCAGGCTCAGCGGCCATGGCTCACGGGCCCAGCCGCTCCATGGCATGTGGGATCCTCCTGGACCAGGGCACGAACCTGCGTCCCCTGCATCGGCAGGCGGACTCTCAACCACTGCGCCACCAGGGAAGCCCCGTTCTTCTTTTTTTTTTATTACTTTTTAAATTTTTGAAAAATAATAATTTTTTATTTTAATAACTTTATTTTATCTCATTTCATTTTATTTTATTTTCTCCTTCCTTCCTTCCTCCCTCCCTCCCTCCCTCCCTCCCTCCCTCTCTCTCTCTCTCTTTCCCTCTTTCTCTCTTTCTCTCTTTCTTTCTCCCTTTTTTTCTGAGCCATGTGGATGACAGGCTCTTGGTGCTCCAGCCAGGCATCAGGGCTGTGCCTCTGAGGTGGGCGAGCCAAATTCAGGACATTGGTCCACCAGAGACCTCCCAGGTCCATGTAATATCAAATGGCAAAAATCTCTCAGAGATCTCCATCTCAATGCCAACACCCAGCTCCACTCAACAACCAGGAAGCTAGAGTGCTGGACACCATATGCCAAACAACTAGCAAGACAGGAACACAGCGCCACCCATTAGCAGAGAGGCTGCTTAAAATCATAATAAGGTCACAGACACCCCAAAACACACCATCAGATGTGGACCTGCCCACCAGAAAGACAAGATCCAGGCTCATCCACCAGAATACAGGAACTAGTCCCCTCCACCAGGAAGCCTACACAATCCACTGAAACAACATTAGCCACTGGGGGCAGACACCAAAAACAAGGGGAACTACGAACCCGCAGCCTGCGAAAAGGAGACCCCAAACACAGTAAGTTAAGCAAAATGAGAAGACAAAGAAACACACAGCAGATGAAGGAGCAAGGCAAAAACGCACCAGACCAAACAAATGAAGAGGAAATACGCAGTCTACCTGAAAAACAATCCAGAATAATGATAGTAAAGATGATACAAAATCTTGGAAATAGAATGGAGAAAATACAAGAAACGTTTAACAAGGACCTAGAAGGACTAAGGGGCAAACAAACAGTGATGAACAGCACAATAAATGAAATTAAGAATTCTCTAGAAGGGATCAATAGCAGAATAACTGAGGCAGAAGAATGGATTAGTGACCTGGAAAATAAAATAGTGGAAATAACTACCGCACAGCAGAATAAAGAAAAAAGAATGAAAGAATTGAAGACATTCTCAGAGACCTCTGGGACAACATTAAACACATCAACATTCAAATTATAAGGTTCCCAGAAGAAAAAGAAAGGGGGGCTGAGAAAATATTTGAAGAGATTATAGTTGAAAACTTCCCTCATATGGGACAGGAAATAGTTAATCAAATCCAGGAAGCACAGAGAGCCCAATACAGGATAAATCCAAGGAGAAACATGCCAAAACACATATTAATCAAACTATCAAAAATTAAATACAAAGAAAAAATATTAAGAGCAGCAAGGGGAAAACAACAAATAACATACAAATGAATCCCCATAAGGTTAACAGCTGATCTTTCAGCAGAAACTCTGCAAGCTAGATGGGAGTGGCAGGACATATTTAAAGTGATGAAAGGTAAGAACCTACATCCAAGATTCCTCTACCCAGCAAGGATCTTATTCAGATTTGACAGAGAAAATAAAACCTTTACAGACAAGCAAAAGCTAAGAGAATTCACCAACACCAAACTAGCTTTACAACAAATGCTAAAGGAACTTCTCTAGGCAGGAAACACAAGAGAAGGTAAAGACATAAAATAAAAAACACAAAACAATTAAGAAAATGGTAATAGGAACATACATATCGAAAATTACCTTAAATGTAAATGGGTTAAATGCTCCAACCAAAAGACAAAGACTGGTAAAGGATACAAAAACAAGACCCATATATGTACTGTCTACAAGAGACCCACTTCAGACCTAGGGACACATAGAGACAGAAAGCGAGGCAATGGAAAATGATATTCCATGCAAATTGAAATCAAAAGAAAGCTGGAGTAGCAATTCTCATATCAGACAAAATAGACTTTAAAACAAAGACTATTACAAGAGACAAAGAAGGACAATACATAATGATCAAGGGATCAATCCAAGAAGAAGATACAACAATTATAAATGTATATGCACCCAACATAGGAGCACCTCAACACTTAGGCAAATGCTAACAGCTATAAAAGAGGAAATCGGCATTAACACAGTAATAGTGGGAGACTTTAACACCTCACTTACACCAAAGGACAGATCATTCAGACAGAAAATTAATAAGGAAACACAAGCTTAAAATAACACAATAGGGAGTTTCCCTGGTGGCGCAGTGGTTGAGAGTCCGCCTGCCGATGCAGGGGACACAGGTTCGTGCCCCGGTCTGGGAAGATCCCACATGCCACAGAGCGGCTGGGCCCGTGAGCCATGGTCGCTGAGCCTGCGCGTCCGGAGCCTGTGCTCCGCAAGGGGAGAGGCCACAACAGTGAGAGGCCCGCATACCACCAAAAAATAAAAAAAAAAACACAATAGACTAGATAGATTTAATTGATATTTATAGGACATTCCATCTGAAAACAGCATATTACACTGTCTTCTCAAGTGCTCATGGAACATTCTCCAGGATAGATCATGTCTTGGGTCACAAATCCAGCCTTGGTAAATTTAAGAAAATTGAAATCATATCAGTATCTTTTCCGACCACAACACTATGAGACTAGATATCAATTACAGGAAAAAAATCTGTAAAAAATACAAACACATGGAGGCTAAACATTACACTACTTAATAACCAAGAGATCACTGAGGAAATCAAAGAGGAAATTAAAAAAAACCTGGAAACAAATGACAATGAAAATATGATGACCCAAAACCTATGGGATGCAACAAAAGCAGTTCTAAGAGGGAAGTTTATAGCAATACAATCCTACGTTAAAAAACAAGAATCATCTCAAATAAACAACCTAACCTTACACCTAAAGTAAGTAGAACAACAAAGAAAACCCCCAAAGTTAGCAGAAGGAAAGAAATCATAAAGATCAGATCAGAAGTAAATGAAAAAGAAATGAAGAAATGATAGGAAAGATCAATAAAACTAAAAGCTGGTTCTTTGAGAAGATAAACAAAATTGATAAACCATTAGCCAGACTCATCAAGAAAAAAAGGGACAAGACTCAAATCAATAAAATTAGAAATGAAAAAGGAGAAGTAAAAACTGACACTGCAGAAATACAAAGGATTATGAGAGATTACTACAAGCAACTCTATGCCAATAAAATGGACAACTTGGAAGAAATGGACAAATTCTTAGAAATGCACAACCTTCGAAGACTGAACCAGGAATAAATAGAAAGTATGAACAGACCAATCACAAGCACTGAAATTGAAACTGTGATTAAAAATCGTCCAACAAACAAAAGCCCAGGACCAGAGAGATGGCTTCACAGGCATATTCTGTCAAATATTTAGAGAAGACCTAACACCTATCCTTCTCAAACTCTTCTAAAATGTAGCAGAGGTAGGAACAACCCCAAACTCATTTTACAAGGCCACGATCACCCTGATACCAAAAGCAGACAAATATGTCACAAAGAAAGAAAACTACAGGCCAATATCACTGATGAACATAGATGCAAAAATCCTCAACAAAATACTAGCAAACAGAATCCAACAGCTCATTAAAAGGATCATACACCATGATCAAGTGGGGTTTATCCCAGGAATGCAAGGATTCTTCAATATACGGAAATCAATCCATGTGATACACCATATTAACAAATTGAAGGAGAAAAATCATATGATCATCTCAATAGATGCAGAGAAAGCTTTCGACAATATTCAACACCCTTTATGATAAAAAAAAAAAACCCTCCAGAAAGTAGGCATAGAGGGAACTTTCCTCAAGATAATAAAGGCCATATATGACAAACCCACAGCCAACATCATCCACAATGGTGAACAACTGAAACCATTTCCACTAAGATCAGGAACAAGACAAGGTTGCCCACTCTCAACACTATTATTCAACATAGTTTTGGAAGTCTTAGCCACAGCAATCAGAGAAGAAATAAAAGGAAACCAAATGGCAAAAGAAGAAGTAAAGCTGTCACTGTTTGCAGATGACATGATACTATACATAGAGAATCCTAGAGATGCTACCAGAAAACTAGTAGAGCTAATCAAAGAATTTGGTAAAGTAGCAGGATACAAAATTAATGCACAGCAATCTCTTGCATTCCTATACACTAATGATGAAAAATCTGAAAGAGAAATTAAGGAAAGACTCCCATTTACCATGGCAACAAAAGGAATAAAATACCCAAGAATAAACCTACATAAGGAGACAAAAGACCTGTATGCAGAAAATTATAAGACACTGATGAAAGAAATTAAAGATGACACAAATAGGTGGAGAGATATATGATGTTCTTGGATTGGAAGAATCAATATTGCGAAAATCACTATACTACCCAAAGCAATCTACAGATTCAATGCAATCCCTATCAAACTACCAATGGCATTTTTCACAGAACTAGAACAAAAAGTTTCACAGTCTGTATGGAAACACAAAAGACCCCGAATAGCCAAAGCAACAATGAGAAAGAAAAAAGGAGCTGGAAGAATCAGGTTCCCAGACTTCAGACTATATTACAAAGCTACAGTAATCAAGACAGTATGGTACTGGCACAAAAACAGAAATATAGATTAATGGAACAGGATAGAAAGCCCAGAGATAAACCCATGCACATATGGTCACCTTATCTTTGATAAAGAAGGCAAGAACATACAATGGGAAAAGACAGCCTCTTCAATAAGTGGTGCTGGGAAAACTGGACAGCTACATGTAAAGAATGAAATTAGAACACTCCCTAACACCATACACAAAAATAAACTCAAAATGGATTAAAGACCTAAATGTAAGGGAGACACTGTAAAACTCTTAGAGGAAAACATAAGCAGAACACTCTACGACATAAATGACAGCAAGATCCTTTTTGACCCCCCTCTAGAGTAATGGAAATAAAAATAAACAAATGGGACCTAATGAAACAAAAGCTTTTGCACAGCAAAGGAAACTATAAACAAGACGAAAAGACAACCCTCAGAATGGAAGAAAATATTTGCAAATGAAGGAACTGACAAAGGATTAACCTCCAAAATATACAAGCAGCTCATGCAGCTCAATATCACAAAAACAAACAGCCCAATCCAAAAATGGGCAGAAGACCTAAACAGACATTTCTCCAAAGAAGATATACAGATTGCCAACAAACACATGAAAGAATGCTCAACATCATTAATCATTAGAGAAATGCAAGTCAAAACTACAATGGGATATCATCTCATGCCGGTCAGAATGGCCATCATCAAAAAATCTACAAAGAATAAATGCTGGAGAGGGTGTGGAGAAAAGGGAACCCTCTTGCACTCTTGGTGGGATTGTAAATTGATACAGCCACTATGGAGAACAGTATGGAGGTTCCTTATAAAACTAAAAATAGACCTACCATATGACCCAGCAATCCCACTACTGGGCATATACCCTGAGAAAACCACAATTCAAAAAGAGTCATGTACCACAATGTTCATTGTAGCTCTATTTACAATAGCCAGGACATGGAAGCAACCTAAGTGTCCACCGACAGATGAATGGATAAAGAAGGTGTGGCACATATATACAACGGAATATTAGCCATAAAACGAAACGATATTAAGTTATTTGTAGTGAGGTGGATGGACGTCGAGTCTGTCATACAGAGTGAAGTAAGTCAGAAAGAGAAAAACAAATACCGTATGCTAACACATATATATGGAATCTAAAAAAAAAAAAAAAATGTTCACGAAGAACCTAGTGGCAAGACGGGAATAAAGATGCAGAGCTACTAGAGAATGGACTTGAGGACATGGGGAGGAGGAAGAGTAAGCCGGGACGAAGTGAGAGAGTGGCATGGACATATATACACTACCAAATGTAAAACCGATAGCTAGGGGGAAGCAGCCACATAGCACAGGGAGATCAGCTAGGTGCTTTGTGACCACCTAGAGGGTGGGATGGAGGGAGATGCAAGAGGGAAGAGATATGGCAATATATGTATATGTATAACTGATTCACTTTGTTATAAAGCAGAAACTAATACACCATTTTAAAGCAATTATACTCCAATAAAGATATTTTAAAAAAAAGTAACAAGAAATCTAACTTATTATAGTTTGAAAATTGTAAATACCAAACACCAAATAGCCATTTTCAATGTCAACTCTACATAACTCTTCTAACATGTTGGTACCTTCTTATTTTGCTGTGTAGGTACTGTTTGAAAAATTACTGTATTTTGTCCCACTATGTTCCATGGAGGCCTGAGTGACAGGATAGGAACATACTCCTCATATCCATGAACTACTCATTCTTCAACTCTCATTATTCTCTGAACCTGGAATTTTCATTTGCTAGTGAGGGACCCGAAAGGTGAAAGGTGGCCTAAGTAATAATAATTTGTTTTTTTGTAAAATACCTCATCCAGTGTTGTTAGTCACTTCTATTAGTCTTCTTTGCTATAAATTAGTAATAGCAATAAGTGAAAAGTTCATCTTGCTACAACTCCAAAATTGGTTAGAGTTCAAGATAATGTCTTTGTTTAAATGTGCCAGTTATACTAAAGCAAACAACAATAGCAGAATGTGTATTGGATGAATGAACTAAAGAAGAGCTAAAATGAATGCATTGTGGGTTTGGACTTGAGTTCTATTTTTGAATTGTTTCCCTAAAATCTTCTTCCTTTAGAAATCCTAATTAAGCATTTCCACTTAAATTGGTCTTTGACACCATGGTTATTAGGAGAACGTTCTTAATTCTTCTTCTTATGAGTTACGTCTAAAATAGTTTCCCTTGAAGATGAAATCAGAGCATGAAATGAACTGCTTAGGTTACTGATATGTGCCATCACCTAAATCTCAGAGCAGCATAACCTAAATCTTCAAAGGCTCAGCTGACATTTTCATGCCATTTTTATTTCAGCCAGACCAGATTCCTATTTCTCTCAAAAAATACCACGGAATTGGAACAGTAATTCACACACCCTCTCTCAAAGTGTTTAAAACTCGAAGACAGTCCACCACCTAAGTCACTGGGCAGTTTTTACTAGTTTTTATTGCATTCATATTCCTTTAAACTTCTTTGCTGGATGTTCATTCTGTTCATATACTTACTGCCTTGTCATTTTGACTGCTCCTGGCTAACGTTCTCTATCTCAAAATACATGGTTTGGAGGAAATTGGCTTCTGGCTCTTATCATAATAGCACAAATGGCAAGTCTCCAGGTGCCCTAAAGTGCCATAACACAGAGAATATTTGCATATTTAGTCTTACATGATAAGCAACAGGGGTACCTGCCATTGTTAGAACACAGCTCAGAAAGCTGGCAAGAGAATTCCCCATTCTGAAATGTTCATGATATTAAATTACTCAATCTAATATATGGTTGAATTATTTTCTAAGAAATAGGAAAGTGTTAGTCTAAATTATGGAAATATTCTACGTATTCACTTGGTATACTTCTTTAAAGCAAAATTATTCCCTTTGGTGTCATTTAGCAATGTTTTAATTTATCTTTTCCTCATACATTTTTTTTTACCCCTAGAAATCCATACACTACCTATAATGCAATACTGTGCTATGTCATATACTATGTTAGAACAGTTGTTTCTGAAAATACAGAGAAGACAGGAAATAGACAATTGTATGAAATATATGTGATTATCAAAGTCATCTTTATGAATAACCATGCAATTAAAATGTGTAGAGTTTCTGTAAGTATTCTGATTGCTAATATGCTCTATGGTAAAGTCCACTCACATGAGAAGGTAAAAATAAAATAATTTTTCTCCAAGAAGAGAAGCTTTAAAATCTCCTGTTTCTAAGATCAAGGCTACTCTATCATTTATAAAACCACTACAACTTTTTCCATTTCCAACATCAGTAGAAACAAGATAGTCAAAGCAAAAGAAACTGATTTCACAGTTATTGTTCTTCTCTGATTTGATTTAGCTTGTGGTTTTCATACCTATAATTTTAAGAACTACAGGATTTAAAAATTGTAGGCACACACAAGAAATGTAACATTGAACATCAGTAAATGACAGTCTTGTGTTCATATGTTTTTGCCATATCATTGTCTATCTGCTACATTAAAGGCAATTACAGAATTTTTAATATAGTAATATGTCAATCATAGCTTTTGGACTTAGAAATGAAAATACCATGCTGGAGAAAAATTTCCAATTCTTTCAGTAAGGATTAATATAAATGAGGAAATCTGATGTCCTTTGTCAATGATGATTTTTAGGCTAAACAGCCATGTTAAATGTATTTTGAAAGTAAATTTACTGAACTTAAAAATATTTTTGAATATTTCAGTTTATAATAAAATTCTGGCATATTATTTAGACAGCTAAAATAAAGAATGAGAAGTTTCTAACAAATATCTCAAAACTGACATATAGTTGCTTTCCTTCTTTCTATTATCTTCCTTTAATAGACTTTTCCCCTTAGATTGAAATTCAGAGCATGGAGCTAGAAGGAAATTCACTGTGGTCTTAGGATGAGAGCCAAAGGACTTGCTGAAACCCTGAGGTAATACTGGGAAGTGAATCACTATGCACTGATTTCGGGCTGAATAGCATATGTCTTTGTGCAGAGTGTTTATATAAGCCTTACCTTAAGAGGCAAAGAAATCAGGATTATGTGAGTTGGGCCTTCAGAAGAGAGACTAAATGGAGCCTATTCAAATCCTCAGGTTTGATTTGTACTGGAAGCATCTGATGGAAGGAAAAAGAAGCAGACATTGTGGATGAGAGTAGGACTGGAAATTAATGGTTGTTAACTATGAGAACCATTTATCTTGATATTTTAGTGTTTACATTTTATAGCAATAAATAAAGTACAAACATAAAAAAAAAAGACTGTTTTTTTATTGACTTGAATACCAATCAGGGGAAATAAAATGCCTCTGAGTTTAAAAAGAAAGTGGATTTGGTTTTGCTGATCACTGCTGGTAGTAAGCAACCAGCTAGATGTCTCAAATCTCACTTTCAAAAAGCCTATTTTCTATTGGTGATGATAAATTTGTCCCTTGCTTATACTTATCAGTGGGTGTTCAGTTGTTATAGGACATTTGAAGTGATTCAGTTCATTTCTTGGATATTTTCAAAAGCAGGGAAGGATTTCACACTCTGTAGAGTGCTGCTTCACCACAAGTAAAGAATATTACAGCTTATGGGAGTGATAATTAAAGCCAATAATAACCTAGAAGTCTCCTTGCCTTTACAGTGTTGGAAGTAATACTTTGCCATTGTGTACCTGTCTGGCTGAGGATGCTCTCACTGCCTCCTGAATCAAGCTGAAATTGCAATTCAAATGGGAACTGCTAAAATCATATTGCTAAGCTTTCATGTGGAGAGTTAAAATATGCAAATACACGTTGCAATGATGAAGGTAGTGTATAAAGGTAATATATTATACAGGAAAAATAATGAAAGCTTATTTCAAGGTATGATATATCATCTTGTGTACAAGCGAGTAAAAAAAAGTATTTGTAATCAATAGATGAAAGAGAATAAACTCACAAAGAAAAATGCCTAGTATACGCCAAATATTGTGGAAATAATGTATAACCCATGCCAAATAGATAGTCTTTGACTGTGATGGGTATTTACTCTTTTTTTTTTTTTTTTTTTTTAATTGCGGTACGCGGGCCTCTCACTGCTGTGGCCTCTCCCGTTGCGGAGCGCAGGCTCCGGACGCGCAGGCTCAGCAGCTATGGCTCACGGGTCCAGCCGCTCCGCGGCATGTGGGATCTTCCCAGACCGGGGCACGAACCCGTGTCCCCTGCATGGGCAGGCGGACTCTCAACCACTGCGCCACCAGGGAAGCCCCCACTCTTTATTTCCCTTATAAATAAGTGAAAGAACCATGCTTTGTGTTATTAAGAAACAAACTAGATGAAGTATTCCAAATATGATTCAGAGAAAAGAATAGCATTGTCCAAAGAGTAAGTGGGCAGAGAAGTTATGGTTTGGAATGCTTCAGTCATAGAAATAATAGAATCAGAATCCATCAAGAAGTTAACTCCATGTGGTCAGTTGATATGTTTTTGACCCTCATGTATTCAATCTCAAACTTCACACTTTTGTAAAGAAGGGATCAGAAATGTTTCCAAAAGAATTTTATTTTGTACTGTGTGATGGGTTTGAAATGACTGTGTGAGGGAGGTGAGGTAAGAGGAGAGTGGATCAATTTATTAAGCTTTGAGCAGATTGGATTGTAAAAGTTATCTTGATAATTTCTTTGTTTCTGAAAGTGCAGCCTTTGAGAGAAACATACATTGGGATTGATCAAAGTTCTACATAAATCTTTGTGTTAAAACGGCCACTTACCCAAATATGGTATGCTACTTAAATATTATCCTCTGAATGAATATTAATATAGTGGGGTTCAAATTCAGTATCCACCATAAATATCTGTTAAACCTTAGGAAAGTCACAACTTCTTAGCCTCAATTTCCACATTTGTAAATGAAAATCGTAATCATCATCATCATAATTTCCAAAACAAAGGATGATTATAAGCATTATATTATTTAGTATATATAACAAGGCCTCGTAATGCTAAGTGTTACACCAAATATTATCCTTACATAACAATTATTATAATTGAGTAAAAACCGCACTTAAATGACCATACCAATGTATTTCTCATGCAGTTATGACAACAGTCATTTATTAATTTGAGAAGCACTTATTGTGTATTTATATGGCAATCATCATCCCAGCCTACTGAGATATTAAAATGAATAAAAATATAGTTCCATCTTTTATTATTTAGCCTAAGCCTAGGCTATCATAATGCAGAAAGCTAAGTTAAAGAAGCTTAAAGAAGATGGAAGCTTGTTTCTCTCTTGTGTAACAGTTCTAAGATAGCAGAGAGATCTGTTCCACATTGTTATTCAGAAACCCAGTTTCTTTTCACCTTTTTTCACCATCCCCAACTACATTGTCACAGTTAGGTAGCCACCACATCTAGATTGTAACTGTGGGAAGTAAAGAGAGATTATGTAAGAGGCGTGCCCATTCTCTTAAGGGACCTTGAGTGAAGTGCACTCTTTATATCTGTTTGCCTCCCATCTGAGAAAACTTAGCAAACATGACAATTCTAATTGCAAGGGAGACTGGAAATGTAATATAGATAGGCAGCCAAGTTTCTAGCTATTGCAAGGAAGATGGGAAAAAGGGATTTTGTTTGACAGCTAGCAGTCTCTAACAAATAACCTTCTGAAGCTCACTGTCTGCTGGAGGAGAACGATAATTACAATGCAGTGTGAAACAGCGGATACAATTATATGCATATAGTTAATTTAAGCAAGTCAGAGAAAGCCTTAATCATCTAAGTATTTTGTTAAATCTGTTTCTCTAAATTTGGTCCTTGGCCCAATGGGAACCTCTGACAATGTTTTCACCTGTGTGCAGTGAAGTGAAAAAAATACAATTGATGGAAAAAACACTCTCAAATATAAACTATTTTTATTAAAAAGGTATTTTTATTTTAAATTTATACTCTTCTTAAATTTTGCGGCTAAAATACCCTCTCATGAAATGATAAGATCAGAAACAACTTTTGTTCGATTTTGAATGTCTTTAACTTTCAGCCTCCCCTTTCCACCAACATCCCCCCTTCACCCAAAGTGCATTTGTATGTTGAGCTTCAGACTGTGAAATACAGGGAAAATACAGTGTTCTGTGAATATCTGAGAACCACTTGTCTTTTCTGTATCATTTTCTAAAATATTGTATTTTTGACTGATCAGAAGAAAATATATATTTTGGCACAATATTACTAGAAAATAATTTTTAAAACATAATAGCATGGGTCTCATAAAAATATAAAATAAACACTTGTCAACAATTCATTTAGCTCATTAATTAGTGAGGAAACCAATATGATGTTAAAACCAATGCAAAGGAGAATTCAAAGAACACACATGTTAGGCAATCCAGAATGCTGAAATGAATTTATAAGTAGACACAAAAGTGGTCAATATCCACAAGGCAATGATCAGTTGCATCTTCACCAGACACAATAACATTTATTTATGTTTCTATGGACAATAATAATTTGCATTACAAACATATTTTTATAATTTATAAAACTGCAAATAGCTTAAAAGACAATGGAAAGTGGAGAACTAGAAGAGCACTGTGGACAAGACACCTAGTGATCATTCTTGCCCATTTGCAAGTCAATCACAATATTGCTTGACAATATTAAGGAGTTTTGATGCTTTTTTCCTTCTTGTTTTGACATATATCTTGTCAAAATTTAATAATGTAAACTTATTGTGAAAACATTTGAATCCCTGTTTGAGGAGTAAATAACTACATGTTGTTTATTACAATATTCAGTATATTGTTGATGCCCACAAATTACTATTATTAGTAGTTTTTGTTGTAAATGTACACATTTTTAATTAGAATAAGACTAGTATTCTAGTATGATTCAGTAATTAATACAAAGCTTGTGAAATAGCACTTTTATGAGAAATAAGTGTATTTTTGAAAGCAAAAACTTAGTAATGAATGACATTATTTCCATTTTTGCAAATACCTTCTAATGTATGCCTTAGTAAAAGACAGTCAGGTTCTCATATCATCTTCTGTGTCATTGTTTGGTTCAGTTATATGAAGAAAACTCCACCACACATTATTATGCAGTTAGAAAAGGGAGGATCTCTGAAACCCTGAAAAAGTCTTGGGACTGTTCCCACTGGGGTTATTGAATCTCATTTTTATGGACTGCTACACTAGTCCATATGCTCACACTCTTCTAGACAATACTAGCTTCTGTCTTCACCCTCATCTAAAGATCTTTATGCCTATTTTATTGAAATTTACCTGCACTTTTTCCCATATACTCTTCCTTCTCCCCCTTTCCTTCACATGAAACATCTGTGCTCCTTCATAATGGCGGTCTGCTTGCTTGGATGCTTATTTTCACATCTGCTCACCATTCAAGGACATTGCTGCAGCAGTTCTCCTCTCTATGTCTAGCATCATCAATTATTTCCTCTAATACCTCACTCTCATCAACATATACTCACAGTGTTGATCTTCTAATAAAGTCAAATGAAACAAAATGAAGTCAATCTGTCTTGAGTCCACATTCCTGTCTACTTACTGTTCTATTTCTTTGTTAATTCTTAGAGCAAAGACTAGAACTTGTAGAACTTGCTTATATTCACTACCTCCAATTCCTCTCCTTTTATTTTCATGTGAACCCCCTGCAATAAATCATTTTTTCTTACTTCTCCATAAAAATGCCACTGTCACGGTCAACAGTGACCTCCTCTTTGCTAAGTTTGATGTTGATTCTCTATACCATCTTACTTGACTTAGAAACAACATTTGATGGTTGGTCACTTGCAACTCCTTCAATCATTTTCTTCATTTGTATTTCAGGACTCCCTTTTGGTATTTTTCTTTTTTTTTTTTTTGCAGTACGTGGGCCTCTCACTGTTGTGGCATCTCCTGTTGCAGAGCACAGGCTCCGGATGCGCAGGCCCAGGGGCCATGGCTCACGGGCCCAGCCGCTCCGCAGCATGTGGGATCCTCCCGGACGGGGGCACAAACCCGTGTCCCCTGCATTGGCAGGCGGACTCTCAACCACTGTGCCACCAGGGAAGCCCGGTATTTTTCTTCTTGACTTGCCATTTATACCCAGCCTCTTTGCTGACTCTCCTCATCTCTCCTACTTACATATTTAGAGAAATATGTAAAGAAACCTCAGTTCTCAGATTTCTTCAGTTCTGAATTTATATTCATGCCCCTGACAATGTCAAATTTTATCTCCTCTGAACCTCAGAATCAAATATCCAAATATAATCCACAAATCTACTGGACTGCCTAATAAGTATCTAAAAATTTCACATATCAAAAACCATACTAATAATTCCCCTTCCAGTTATTCTTTCTGATTTTCCCCATCTTGACAAATGTCACTTCATCTTTCAGTTATTCAGACCAAAATCTGTACCTTACTGTAAGGTTGCAAATAAGAATCTAGAATGTGACGTATCAGAGAAGTCAAAAATATAACCAAAGGAAAAATATCAATAATGCCCCAAATATTATTCTATGTATTAGTTTTCTAGGCTGCATAACAAAGTGCCAAAAATTAGGTGGTTTAAAAAATAGAAAGTTACTATCTCACAGTTTTGAAGGCCAGAAGACTAAAATGAAGGTTTCAGCAGGGTCATACTCCCTTAGAAGATTCTAAGGAAGTATCTATATTAGGCCTTTCTTCTAGCTTCTAGCTTCTAGCCTTTGTCATTCCTCCCTTGTAAATTTGGTTGTCTTTTGTATCTCCTCACATGGCATTCTCTCTGTGCATGCATGTCTGTGTCCAACTTTCTTATCAGTCATAAAAGGACATCAGTCATATTGGAGTAGTTTCAACCCTACTCCAGTACAACCTCTTCTTAATTAATTACATCTGTAATGACCCTATTTCTAAATAAGGTCACATTTGAGGTACTGGTGATTAGGACTTCAGCATATGAATTTTGAGGAGGAAACAATTCAACCTTTAACATCCTACAAAGTAGAATTCAAGAAAGATATAATATTATGAGAAAATAAATTTGTATTCATAATCCATAATGAATCAGTGATAATTATGTGTCAAATAATATAGCTGCAACATAAATAAAACAAAATATTTTAGCATACAAGAAAAATTCAAAGAAATATAAATTAATTGGGAGATATTTAGCAAATATCTTTCAGTCTATGACAAGTCAGGCAATCAAAATAAATAGAGAAATGCACTTAGATAATATAAAAATAAAATTAAGTAGTAGATATATAACAAATTACTTCACTAACAAATGAAATAAACTTATTTTATTTTTAGGATCTACCGAATATTTCAAAAACATAGATCATATATTTGGTCAAATAATAATATGTATATGATGCTAGTATGTTCTAGGCTCTGTTCAAGTAATAATTCTGTGCTATTCACAATAATGTTACATAGAACAAGAAGTTTACAAAAGTTTAAAGTTTAAAAACTGCCATCGGTATATTTTTTAAAAATAGGTTGAAGGCAAGTAGGTTTAAGGGTAAAAACATATGACCTATGAATTCACAAATGAACTCGTATCTTAAAATTGCAGTACTTTATTATTCACCAATAAAAAAGACACAATCTAAGCATTAAGCTCAAGAAGTAAATAATAAATGTAACTGCAAAAATACGTAATGCAAATAATTAACCAGAAAGCAGACAATATATAGAACAAAGACATAAAGTAAAATGGACTAATACCTGGAAATATGCTTTAAAAGAAAAGAAACAGATAAAAAGTAAAATTGTGAACAAATATTGACTATATTTAAATAATTATTTTTAAAATTTTGCATTTATTATCTTTCTAATTGATTTTGAATAAATTCAATTTATCAATCTAAACTTCTCATTATATTCATTGTTTATTCATTTGCAAATTAAATTCAATGAGTCCTCTGGAAAACATAAATAAAATACACTCTGTATTCAACCTAAAGGGACCTATAATCTTGAAGAAAATTACTTCTACAACGGGCCATGGATGCAGAGGATTCTTTAGGTGAGTTTTTTCACACTTTCAAACATGATTATCAGCCTATAACATGTTTCAGGGAATGAAGAAAATAAGGAAAGACAGACAGAGAGCCCTCTATTTAGCTATATTAATCTTTATACAAAGTTTGAAAAGATAGAACCAAAAATATCAGTGACTAATGTCACTCAATGTAAATGTGGACATTCTAAATAAACTATCAGCAAGCCAAAGTCTGCATTATATTTAATATATATGTAATTTTGTCCTATATTTTTAAAAAAATTTGCCTGCCTTGTATCCCTTACCAGTACCTCTGTTAACAGTACTCTGTTTTTGTTTTATAAAAAAATCTTTTACATTGTCATGTGTACTTTTTTGAAGCTGTAGACCAGAACTCCCTACTCTTTTGTCACAAGAGTGAAAAAATGAAGAAATCTGGCTTATCAGTCTATTTTATTCTTCCCAGTTACACATTTTCATTACATGTCAATAAATTTCCTCCCTTTTTAATAATCTCTTACATGTGAGTTTCTGTTACATGAAACCAAAGCTAAAAATATATAAAACAATTAAAATCCACCACAAAAAAATAAGATTTATCTAGGAATTTAATGATAGTTTATTAATGAATCATTATTAATCATTTATCATATCAATAAGAAAATATTACCTCAAGAGAACCTGAATGCCATTTAATAATCTTTACTAATATTAACAAATAAAAAAACATAAATGCAGGTGAATTTCCTTAAAATTGTGTAAAATATGTACTTTAAATCAAGAGCCAACATGAAACTTAATGATGATGCACAAAAAAATCATACTCATTAAAACCAAGAGGAAAGCAAAGATGTCTGCAATTGCTGTTATTCATTAATATGATCCTGGATATTTCTGGCCAATGCATGAATAAATGAAACAGAAATAAGAGATAAAACTCTTAAAAAGGAAAGTATAAAAATTTTCAAATGGCACAGTTATATATCTAGAAGCCCTAGAGAATCAACTGAGAACTATTAGATTTAATAAGAAAGTTTATTAACAGCTAGTTATATGATTAATATACTTGTCATAATATCTCTAATCATCTGAATTGGTAATAGGTGTCTGTGGATGGTAGTAGTGGGGTGTGTGTGGACAAAGCCTTCACTTTAATATCCAAATATTATGCCATGAGAAACCATCATTCATGTTGAAGGGAGTCAACTCCACCACCCCAGTATTCCTGAGAATTCCCCAGGATGGGTGTCTTTACATCCCACAAAACTACCCTTCTGAAGTGTCTCCACTTAACTCTTTTGTTTCTGTAAGTAGTTATCCAAGTTGCTGCAGCTCTTCCTACTCTATTATGCTTCAAAATATTCTCTTAATTCCCCAAATTACACCTAAAACAAACCTATCTTGTTTAAAAAAAATTATCAGATGTTTGAAGACAACATAAAGGAATTACAATCCATAGAATGAAATCTAAAAAGCAGATAATCAGGTCTCATTTATCCTCTAGTCCACTGGCTAGAACCCACCTAGAGGTCCCTTTTCCTTGGATTTAGCCTGAACAATATTCTTCTGTTTAAAATCTGTCTCTATAGATTCATAGATTAGAAGAACTCAACTTCCAACAAGGTGCCCTGTCTCTGGACAAATGAAAAAGAATGAAGGAAAAGAAAAGAAAAAACATATATAGCTAATAACCTTATCAGAGATGCCCCTGTGTCTTGAATGAAGATGTAGTTCATTATTAAACAAAATGCTTAATATCTCAGTCAGAAGCATCAGTCTTTGGACACCATCCCATATTCAGAACTTCCTTTATATTTGTATGAATAAAAAGGCTTGATAGTATGGTTAATGTAAAGAAGAAGGGAGAAGATGCCTTAAAAAAAAAAAAAGGCTAGCTTCTACCTTCAAAGCCACGGGAAAAGAAAGTGCAGGCAATTTCAGAATAGAATTTTGCCTTGACTACTATCCATCAAGTAAGTATTCAGACCTGTTGGGTTTAATCTCAGGTTACTCAAACTTAACGTTTTGAAACAGCAAAATTCTATCATCCTCCCTAACCTATAAATGCAAATTCTATCCTTCCATTAGTTCTGGAAAAATACTATGGAGTTATTTTTAACTCCACTCTAGTTTACCACCACATCTAATTCATTATCAAAACTTGTTGCTTCTATATTCAATATATCCAGAATCAATCATTTGTCACCACACCTACTACTATATCACAGATCCAAGCTGCAATTAGCTCTTGACTGCATTATTGCAATAGCTCCTAACCGATATTCATTCTTTTAGGCGTGTACCCACAGCACTGATGACTGGTTACAAAAAAGGTTATATATCTTTTTTAATCAAACAATCAAATAAATGGTTTTCTATGTCACTTAAAATAAAAGCCAAGTTCCATACAATGGTCTAAACGTCCTATAACATCTGGCACCATCCTCACTTCTCTGATGTCATCTTCTACCATTTTCCTTTTTATACAAACCTTCTTTTCATTTCTTATATACACCAAATCTGCTTTTCCTGGAACATCTTTCCCTTACATATCTGCAGGCTCATTCTAGCACTTTCATGATCAGTAGCACTCCTTCTCCCCTTTAGATTGTTCCTCACCATTTCTTTATCCATTTATCACCATTTTATAGAATATATATATATATATATTTTTTTTTTGTTTACTTTTATATTGTTTGTCTTGTCCCTACTAGAATATAAGCTCTATGAGGACTGAAATACTAGGGTGTAGTGCAGTATCTAATGTTTTATCCTCAATGATCATTTGTTGTATAAATGAATAAATATATCACACATCACATTAGTATACAATACAAGCCAAAAAAATCAGTGTAAAAGTTCTACAAGGACAAATGAAGTTCAAAAACTAATAATATAGCAGTGTGTACATGTCAGTCCCAAACTCACAATTGATCCTCCCCACCCTCCCTCCACTCCAAAACCATAAATTTGTTCTCTAAGTCTGTGAGTGTTTCTGTTTTGTAAATAAGTTCTTTTGTATCATTTTTTCAGATTCTGCATACAAGTGATATCATATGATATTTGTCTTTCTCTGTCTGACTTAACTTCACTTAGTATGATAGTCTCCAGGTCCATCCATGTTGCTGCAGATGGCATTGTTTCACTCTTTTTAATGGCCGAGTAATATTCCATTGTATATATGTACCACATCTTCTTTATCCATTCATCTGTTGATGGACCTTTAGGTTGTTTCCATGTCTTGGCTATTGTAAACAGCATTGCAATGAACATTGGGGTGCAAGTATCTTTTGGAATTATGTTTTTCTCCAGGTATATGCCCAGGAGCGGGATTGCGGGGTTATATGGTAGTTCTATTTTTAGGTTGTTTTTTTTTTTTTTTTTTTTTCCATACGCAGGCCTCTCACTGTTGTGGCCTCTCCCGTTGCGGAGCACAGGCTCTGGACGCGCAGGCTCAGCAGCCATGGCTCATGGGCCCAGCCGCTCCGCGGCATGTGGGATCTTCCCAGACTGGGGCACGAACCCGTGTCCCCTGCATCAGCAGGCAGACTCTCAACCACTGCGCCACCAGGGAAGCCCTATTTTTAGTTTTTTAAGGAATCTCCATACTGTTCTCCATAGTGGCTGTACCAGTTTACATTCCCACCAACAGTGTAGAAGGGTTTCCTTTTCTCCACACCCCCTCCAGCATTTATTGTTTGTGGATTTTTTGATGATAGCCATTCTGACTGGTATGAGGTTGTATCTCATTGTAGATTTGATATGCATTCTCTAATAATTAGCAATGTTGAGCATCTTTTCATATGCCTCTTGGCCATGTGTATATCTTCCTTGGAGAAATGTCTATTTAGGTCTTCTGCCCATTTTTTGATCGGGTTTTTTTTTTTTTTTTGAGATTGAGCTGCTTGAGCTCTTTGTAAATGTTGGAGATTAATCCCTTGTTGGTTGCAATCGTTTGCAAAGATTTTCGCCCATTCTATGGGTTGTCTTTTCATTTTGTTTATGGTTTCCTTTGCTGTGCAAAAGCTTTTGAGTTTAATTACGTCCCATCTGTTTATTTTTGGTTTTATTTCCATAATTCTAGGAGACGGATGGAAAAAGATATTGCTGCAATTTATGTCAGAGTGTTCTGCCTATATTTTCCTCTGAGAGTTTTATAGCATCTGGTCTTACCTTTAGGTCTTTAAGCAAGTTTGAGTTTATTTTTGACATATACACACTGTTATATTTAAAATAGATAACCAGAAAGGTTATAGCACAGGGAACTCTGCTCAGTATTCTGTAATAACCTAAATGGGAAAAGAATTTGAAAAAGAATAGATAGTATATGTATAACTGAATCACTCTGCTGTACACCTAAAACCAATACAACATTGTTAATCAACTATACTCCAATGTAAAATAAAAATAAAAATTAAATAAATGAATTAAAGTAAGTAAGTGAAAAAGGAAAAAAGGGAAGAACAAAACAATCCAGAAATAAGTAAGGGACACCTTAATCAGAATAGAAATCAAAATCAGTATTCTAGAATACAGCCGCAGCAACAAATAATGTAAAAGGAAAAGTATAGATTTGATCAACAAAAACACAATCTGGTTCATTGAAATCTCATAAAATAGTCAAACAATTGGCAATTCACAAAGAGGAGAGTCACAAATAAATATTAGGAATGAGAAGTGAGTCTCACTAAAGAAATAGTAGTAATTTTTTTTTTTTTTTTTTGCGGTACACGGGCCTTTCACTGTTGTGGCCTCTCCCGCTGCGGAGCACAGGCTCTGGATGTGCAGGCTCCGTGGCATATGGGATCTTCCCACACCGGGGCATGAACCCGTGTCCCCTGCATCGGCAGGCGGACTCTCAACCACTGCGCCACTAGGGAAGTCCAGTAGTAATTTTTAAACTTAAATACTATATGCAAGTATATACAAAAATTTTGAAAAATCTAGATTAAAGGATGATTTTCATATAGATATGCAAGAAATATAGGAAAATAATAAGTGAAGAGGTTTGAATGCTGTCAAAGAAAATGAGAATGTAGACTGAGAGCTATTCTGCATTCAGAAGGGTAGAAACTCCAGAGGGAAGTGCTCCTCAGCTTTACTGTTAGGGAAAATTCAAGTAAGCAATGGTTCCATGAATGACTGGATTTGGCAGTTTGGAATTATTTGATCGTTATATCTAACACCCCTCTGTGCTGTCAGTAATTGTGGGTTTCTGAGGGTGTACAAACTTGAGCCTAAGTAGACCCCTGCTATGCCTTAGAAGGAATTGCCTTACAAAATGTGTGGCCTTAGTGCTACTGGTGGTGGTGTCTGGCTGTAAGGTCACTGACCTCAAATGTTTTTTAAAAAAATGCTTTATAGAAAAAAAGAAGTAATAATAACTGCTATACAGTTTATATCAATCTAGCTTAAAGAATAAAATGTTAATAAAGGGCTTCCCTGGTGGCGCAGTGGTTGAGAATCTGCCTGCCAATGCAGGGGACACGGGTTCGAGCCCTGGTCTGGGAAGATCCCATACGCTGCGGAGCAACTAGCCCCGTGAGCCACAATTACTGAGCCTGCGCGTCTGGAGCCTGTGCTCCACAACAAGAGAGGCCGCGATAGTGAGAGGCCCGCGCACCGTGATGAAGAGTGGCCCCCACTGGCCGCAATTAGAGAAAGCCCACGCACATGAAAGAAGACCCAACACAGCAAAAATAAAAAAAAAAAAAGTTAATAAAGTATCTCATAAACACATAAAAGCATTCAAAAGATTCACACCTCTGTATCTACACTGCATAAGTTCCAATAATATCCACTCTTCCTGATTCTCAGAAATATACTAGTGGGCATTATATGTCTTACCATCTTACAATGAAGATGTAATCCTTATGAATATAAGGATTATTTTCAGCTCATCAAAAATTAACACCTCCTCTGAAACTATAAATTCAGTGACAGCATCAAAAGCTCCTTAAAAATGCGATATAACTACTCTATTTAAAAAGTTCTATTTTACTTTAAATATTTCCAATCCTTATTATTGATTTCATTTCCAGCTGTCATTTCTTTTCAATATCTGTTTATTTTTTTCAGATTTATAAAATTGTGTTGCAAAATGCATCTTTATTCTAAATAAATTGTTGAAGATCAAATTATTTTAGAATTAATACTACCCTAAATCAACAGTTTATAAAGGCAAAATCCAAACATTAGAAATATAATTACATATAGACAAATAATTGACACACTGTATTGTATTGGGTTCACATGTGTGAATATAAGTCATACTGGAAGAAAGACTTCTCCATTAGTAAACTTTTTATTTTACTAGATCTTTTTCCTGGAAATCACCCATGACTATGGTACAATCCTTATCCTCTTGGAAATTCCACCACAATGTCTTCTATTATTTTTATTTTTTTAGGTATATCTAGAGGAATGTATTTAGAAGGATTCTTTCTATTACCTATATCTATTCCCTAGACATCTAACATGAGTGTCTACAATCTTTTAGGATTTGTGCTATTCACCTAGTTTACAAAATCATTATGTTAGCTTCTTTGAAACGAGTATTTCAGATTACCTCAGACGACAAGGGTTCAAAGTAAAAATACATTAGATTATAAATAATATCAGAAAATTGCAAGACAGTGAAAACCAACATTCGGTATGAATCGGGATCTAATAGGAAATCTAGTGGTTGGACAGTGGTAACCCAACAGCATTTCTGACAGTTGGCCTTGAAAGATGGAATTTCAACAGATGTTACTGAGATGGAGAAGGCATCCCACATATTAGGTATTATTGACCTTCAGACACACATAAGAAGAGAAAATAAAATCACTTCTGAGCTCTTGGACCTTGGGATTGGGTAGTATTTCCAAACATGAAAGTCAAAAAGAAAGAATACAGTTTTGAACAGAATGTTGTGAGAGTGGATTTGATCATGCAGCATTTTTTTTCCCTTTGATGTGGGGAAAAAGTGGAATTCCTGCAAGAAATCAGCATAATCTGTTAGTAACATAACACTAGAATTCTTTTACAAGGAGTACAGTCATCCTACACACTTACATTTACTCCCATTTCCTTCCCTTTGGTGCTTTTTCTCTGCACGGGGAAATTTACACCTTTTCTTCATGAGCTTTTCAAGCAATATTCTTTAGGATATGCTTCTGAAGACTTTCAAAATTATATTATCCTCTTGAAGGAAACTATAAATCTGTGAACTCATAGATTGAGGAAGAGCTAAAATATTCTCAAAATCTATATATTTTCTTCTCCTGTAATTTCTGTTTTTTCCAATTTATCAGTAGCTTTTTCTAGAGCCAATACAACTTCTTATTTTTAAATCTGTACTCCTTTAGCAAGAACCATATCTTATCATTTTATTTACTGACATCTTGAAATAAGAGGCCAATAAGCATTCTTTCCTTGAATTGGCTCAAGTTCTTAATCTATATATTATTTTCTTAAAGAACTCTAACTTCGGTCTTCCTTAAATATTTGATCATGTTCAAAAACAGTACCTATCATTTACTGAGTGGTTTCTGTTACAGGGATACTATGAGTTAAATTGTGGACACCCCAAATTCATATCTTATAGCCCTAACTGTTAGAACCTGAGAAAGTGACCTTATTTGGAAATAGGGCTGTTGCAGATGTAATTAGTTTAGAAAGGGTCATTAAGATGGGCCCTAATTCCAATACAAATGTGTTCTTATAAAAATAAAATAGGATACAGAGAGAATGCCATGTGAAGACCAAAGCAGAGAAGTACAAGGCAAGGAATACTAAAAATTGCCAGAAAACCAGCAGAATCTAGGGGAGAGGAACTGAACAGATTCTCCCTCAGCACCCTTAGAGGGATTGTCTTTATGACTATAACACAGAAATCCTGCCTCGTTTCCAGCTTGCTGCCCTGCAAAATTCAGAGTCAAGACTGCCACATCAACTCTTACCACAGTCTCCAGCCTGCCAGCCAGCCCTACATATTTTGAATGGCCAGCCTTTAGAACTGTGTGAGTGAATTCCTCAAAATAAGTATTATCTCTTCGATAGATAGACAGATAGATAGATTCTAGATAGATAGCAATATATCTATATCTATCTATATCTATATCCATATATCTATATGAGAGAGGTCCTATTGGTTCTGTTTCTCTGGAGAACCCAGAGTAATACAAAGAAATTATGTAATAGCCTAATAAGGAAGTTATAATTGCTCTCATTTTACATATAATTCTACTGATAAATTTAGTAACTTGCCCATCACATAGCTTACCGGTGACAAACCCAAGTCTCTGACTCCATAGGCCATTATTTTAAGTATTGTGATATTCAGTAATATCTTAATTCAAATTGTTCTCTGTTTCTTCATGTGACTTGAGGGAGGATATTTCCCTGTTATCCTTTTAGTATATTGAGAAAAAAACTGTAACTGCATCTTTCAGAACACATACATACACTTCCAAGAATGTAGAAATTGAGAAGATGTAGTGCCTTGAAAAATATTTCAGATATTTGGCCAAACCACTAAGATCATTAAAGTTAGTCCTACTGTGAACTCCTACCTGATCCCCACACATGCAAAGAAATGCTCCTGTTGAATGTAGGAAATTTAATCACAAACTCATTTCAGAAATTCTACAGACTAGCGACATGCCTCCAGGTGAGTCTCCATAACTTCAGTGTTTCTGTTTCTTACATTCAATTTAGAAATATTCTCCCTTTTATATACCTAAAAATATATACTTATGCTCTGTACGGCCTTTAGTAACTGCAAAATAACATCATAAGATCACCTTGGCCTTCCAGGGCTAATGTATGTAGAAATGCTTAAGAGGCTGTTCTTCTGAGGATGAACTGGCAAAAATTCCAGATCACAAGGTGGTATTACTGTCTTGAGAATAAGTCACTGGAGCATTCACAAGTGATAAGCTGGTGCTAACAAAGCAATCTGAAAGAAACTTTAAAATAAATGTTTGAAATATTCAAAGATAAAAATGAAGAACTAAATCCATAACGGAAGAAGAGAGCACTTTGAAAATTGTTGCTTTAAAAAAACCCAACAAAACAGATTTTAGAAACTGAATATAATTTAAAAGAAAATTATATAAAATGAAAAATAGTTGCATCATGATGATACTTTCGAGGCTTCTCTCCAATAATAACTGGTACAAAAGCTCCAGGATTCTGAATATGTAATTGTATGTGTGTGTGTGTGTGTGTGTGTGTGTGTGTGTGTGTATGTGTGTGTGTGTGATTGAAAATTATACCTTTAGTAGCATAGTTTAGTTAAATAAGGGTAATCACTTTAAAAATCATTAATTTCCATCTCCCTTCTAAAGTGAGGAAAAATGTAATTTCAGGTTCCAGAAACTATACAAGACATAAACGCTGACTAAAATTAAGTGTGGATATAATTATTAAAGAGAATCACCTATTTTGATTTCCAGATGTTTAGTTTTGGGATTATGCTTTCCATAGATATATTTTGAGGAAGCTTGCTGAGCTATGATTCACTATTTGGAAGTAGTAGTCACGTTGTCTTTATAAATGGAATATATGTTTTTTGATCTTAGGCTTATTAGACAGATATCAAGGCCTAACCTGGCCACACTCTTCCCTCCTGTGGATCTCTGTTGCCTGGAAATAATTCTGGTAATCACCTTGATTTAGAGCAAGCTACTCAGCCTACCAAATATACATCTTACTTCTTTATGTACATCCTACTATCTATAATAAAGCCTTGTTAGTTTTTTCCTACTTAATATATGTGATTTTTATTTTATTTATTGAACATTTAAACATATTATACATGAAAGTAAAATGGAGAAAATCACACTACCTCTGCTTAATAATTTCTAGTGAAATATATTTGCAGCATCTAAGAAAAGCATTTGATTACAAAAATGCAGCAAGTATTAAATGATTTTTCCCTAGATTTATTTTCTACCTCGTCTGGCTGATCATATTTCCTTCAATGATTTTAATTAGTCTTTTCCAAGGCATGTGGCTATGGAAAACTTTGTATAAAATAAAAGAAGTAACACCTATAGAATAAGTTAGCAGAAATAACTTGGGCTGCATTGCTGATTCTTATAATCTCTAAGGATCAATTCAAGGGAGAATTGCTAATTAACAATACCAGTAATCACTAATGGAGTGACAGACTGGGTACCCCAGGGCTAAATCAGTAGATCAGAATATAATCACATGATTTTAAATACTATATCGGATACTTTCTGATACTTAAATAATTTTTGTGGCTTTAGCTTGAAGCTATTTAGATGTATGATGAAGACTATCTCTAAAGAAATAAAAATTAAAATTGGAATCATGGGCTTCCCTGGTGGCGCAGGGGTTGAGAGTCCGCCTGCCGAAGCAGGGGACACGGGTTCGTGCCCCGGTCCGGGAAGATCCCACATGCCGCGGAGCGGCTGGGCCTGTGAGCCATGGCCGTTGAGCCTGCGCGTCTGGAGCCTGTGCTCCGCAACGGGAGAGGCCAGGACAGTGAGAGGCCCACATACTGAAATTGGAATCATTAGTACCATGCCTTAGACTGTCATTGCTGTCTATACTTTCTTATTCGTTTCCATTTATATTCCTTCCTCCCACATAATGGTTTCACTTTAATTCTCAGATCTACAAATTTCTAGCAAGGAGTCATGTTAAACAAAAATGAATGAATTATATGTTCATGCTTCATCTTGATTGATTTTTCAGTTAATGAGTGGAATTTTTTTTTTTTTTTCGGTACGCGGGCCTCTCACTGTTGTGGCCTCTCCCCTTGCGGAGCACAGGCTCCGGACGCGCAGGCTCAGCGGCCATGGCTCACAGGCCCAGCCGCTCCGCGGCATGGGGGATCTTCCCGGACCGGGGCACGAACCCGTGTCCCCTGCATCGGCAGGCGGACTCTCAACCACTGCGCCACCAGGGAAGCCCTCAACACTGATTTATGATAAAAAAAACTCTACAGAAAGTGCACAGAGAGGGAATCTATCTCAACATAATAAAAGCCATATATGACAAACCCATGGCCTGCATCATTCTCAATGGTGAAAAACTGAAATCATTTCCTCTAAGATATTATTCAACATAGTTTTGGAAGTTTTAGCCACAGCAATCAGAGAAGAAAAAGAAATAAAATGAATCCAAATTGGAAAAGAAGAAGTAAAACTGTTGCTGTTTGCAGAAGACATGGTACGATGCATAGAAAATCCTAAAGATGCCAAGAGAAAAGTACTATAGCTAATCAATGAATTTGGTAAAGTTGCAGGATACAAAGTTAATGCACAGAAATCTCTTGCATTCCTATACAAGGATGATGAAAACCCAGAAAGAGAAATTAAGGAAACACTCCCATTTTCCACTGCAACAAAAAGAATAAAATACCTAGGAATAAACCTACTTAAGGAGTCAAAAGACCTGAATGAAGAAAACTGTAAGACACAGATGAAAGAAATCAAACATGATACAAAGAGATGGAAAGATATCCCATGTTCTTGGATTGGAAGAATCAACATTGTGAAAATGACTATACTACCCAAAGCAATCTACAGATTCAATGCAATCCCTATCAAACAACCAATGGCATTTTTCACAGAGCTAGAACAAAAAATTTCACAATTTGTATGGAAACAGAAAAGACCCTGAATAGCCAAAGCAACAATGAGAAAGAAAAAAGGAGCTGGAGGAATCAAGCTCCCTGACTTCAGACTATATTACAAAGCTACAGTAATCAAGAGAGTATGGTACTGGCACAAAAACAGAAATATAGATCAATGGAACAGGATAGAAAATCGAGAGATAAATCCCCACACATAGCGTCACCTTATGTTTGACAAAGGAGGCAAGAATATACAACGGAGAAAAGACAGCTTCTTCAATATGTGGTGCTGGGAAAACTGGACAGCTACATGTAAAAAATGAAATTAGAACACTTCCTAACACCATACACAAAAATAAACTCAAAATGGATTAAAGACCTAAATGTAAGACCATACACTGTAAAACTCTTAGAGGAAAACATAGCCAGAACACTTTATGACATATATCACAGCAAGATCCTTTTTGACCCACCTCCTAGAGAAATGGAAATAAAATAAAATATAAACAAATAGGACCTAATGAAACTTAAAAGCTTTTGCACAGCAAAGGAAACTATGAACAAGATGAAAAGACAACCCTCAGAATGGGCGAAAGTATTTGCAAATGAATCAACTAACAAAGGATTAATCTCCAAAATATAAAAACAGCTCATGCAGCTCAATATCATAAAAACAAACAACCCAATTAAAAATGGGCAAAAGACTTAAACAGACATTTCTCCAAAGAAGATATACAGATTGCCAACAAATACATGAAAGGTTGCTCAACGTCACTAATCACTAGAGAAATGCAAGTCAAAACCACAATGAGGTATCACCTCACACCAGTCAGAAAGCCCTTAATCAAAAAATCTACAAATAATAAATGCTGGATAGGGTGTGGAGCAAAGGGAACCTTCCTGCACTGTTGGTGGGAATGTAAATTGATACAGCCACTATGGAGAACAGTATGGAAGTTCCTTAAAAAGCTAAAAATAGAACTATCATATGACCCAGCAATCCTACTACTGGGCATATACCCTGAGAAAACCATAATTCAAAAAGAGTCATGTACCAGAATGTTCACTGCAGCAGTATTTACAGTAGCCAGGACATGGAAGGAGCCTAAGTGTCCATCAACAGATGAATGGATAAAGAAGGTGTGGCAGATGTATACAATGGAATATTACTCAGCCATAAAAAGGAATGAAATTGAGTTATTTGCCATGAGGTGGATGAATCTAGAGTCTGCCATACAGACCAAAGTGTGTCAGAAATAGAAAAGCAAATACTGTATGTTAATGCAATATATGGAATCTAAAAAAACGGTACTGATGAACCTAGTGGCAGGGCAGCAATAAGGACACAGATGTAGAGAATGGACTTGAGGACACAGTGGGGGAAAGGAAAGCTGAGACGAAGTGAGAGAGTAGCACTGACATATATACACTACCAAATGTAAAATAGATAGTTAGTGGGAAGCTGCTGTGTAGCACAGGGAGATCAGCTCGATGCTTTGTGATGACCTAGAGGGGTGGGATAGGGAGGGTGGGAGGGAGGCTCAAGAGAGAGGTTATATGGGGACATATGTATACATATAGCTCATTCACTTTGTTGTACAGTAGAATCTAACACAACATCATAAAACAGTCATACTCTAATAAAGATATTAAAAATAAATAAGTAAAAATAAAAATGAAAGTTAAATAAAAAAGATATCACAATAAAAAAGAGGTACGTTTGAGTACTAAAAGACATTTTTTTCACACTACTGCCCCAGAATCTATATTACTGACTATAATAAAATAAGTGACAAGTAAGTTGTTGCTGAATAAATTTCACAAAATTATTTCCCAACACAGAGAAAATACAACAAGAGACTTCAGTGTTTCATTCCATGTTCATTTAAACCTGCCTCATGGCAGGTAGACAATTCTTTAGTCACAAACATTGATCAGTAACATGCTTAGAAGCTGAAGAACTTCTGTTCCACTTATAGAGAGTCTGAAGACAATGTTTTCAGGCTACTTTTTAATTTTGAACTTTAATCTCTTAAAATGCTTCAACCATATAAACTTGTTTTAGGGGACACAGAATTGCAGCAGTTTACCATATAATCTGTTGTGATTTTCTTTATTTTTGTTGCTGTTTCCATTTCATGTGTAGGGTAGAAAGGAACTTGATTATATAAGTCTATTATAACAGATGGCTACAATTGCTAATTTTAATATGAAGTGCCTTCTTTAAGGTAGTTATATGGTTCCCTGGTTCAGCAATCAATTAAGAAACCTGAATAAGAGCATTTATAACATTGTTATATTTACGTCATCTTTGGCCATTTTCTTCCATTCTCTCAATCTATATGTTTTGCATGTGCATCATGATAATAAACGATGGCTTCAGATTCTTTCTTCTCACAACCTAAGAAGTGTTAAAAAATCTGTCATGTAAAACACTAATTCTGATTACACTAGGAGAACCTAAAGTTATTGGTATGTTAATTGAATGTGGTTTGGGGAAAAGTGTCATCTGCATTACAGCATTCATTTGCATATTAATAACAAAACTTTGTGCAGCAGAGACATTTTCTGATTAAAGAACTAACGTAAAGGCTTGCTTAGAGATTATAGGATCTCAAATTGCGAACTGAAATAGTCATAATTTCTAAAGAAAAGGACTTCTCAGACAAGCTATTTTCATAAAGGAGCAAAGAAACAGATTGAAACTACTGATACCACATCTATATGCACCAAAGAGCAAAGAAAGCAATGTTCTAAGGCATGTCACTGAAAATTTCTGGTTCTTTTGAAAAAAAATTCTCCTAATGATATTTTAAAGCTTTATGGTGGCCAGGTTAAGTTTTCAGAGCACTGTGTGGAGGGCTCTTATGAGAGATTTTTTCCCAAGAGATTGGCATTAGGTTGGGAATCTTGGAACACACACCCAGTCTGGTCAGCACTGACTCTGAGACTTTGAATCAGTGATATCAAATACTTGGAAATATTTAAACTGCTTCATATGTCTGGAAATCTTACCAATCCATATGTCTGGAGCCTACTGACAGTCTTTCCTCTAGATTCTATTTTGGAGAGCTCCATTTCTAACTTCCTTAGTCAACCTTGTTTAACTTAGATTTTTAAATAAATGTGTAAAGTTATGTAGACTACCGATAACTTCTGCAAAACTTTTACGAAAGCTGTTTTATAAAAAGATTGCCTTTTTTAAGAAAGACCATTATTTAATCCAGCTGATTCAGACTCTGCTTTGCAATTATGTTGATTCTTTGGCTGAATACAAACTCATCTTATCTCATGAAGATCATAATTTTGTATAACTACACTGCAGTTTTGTAATTTGTATTATATAACGTTCCTTGTGCCTTGATATCCATTCATTTTTTATATTCATTATTTGATTTTTCTTTCAGGAAAAGGGAAAAAGGTTGAACTCAATTTTCAAAAGTTTGTAATGGTAAATATAATATATGGTCAACAGCAGAAACTATTTACTAGTACCCTGTGAGGTTTTGTTAGGTGTCATTTTATTTGTGGCTTACATTTTTCTACTCAAGTTACCTTTCTTTCAACACAGGCATAAGATATAAAAAGCTAAATTGTCACTTTCTCCAATTCATAATTAGGTTCGAAAAAAGATGATACTACTGACCAACAATTAGTTATGGCAATGTATTTGCCCTTAATCTTTTGGTCTCTCTTACTATTCTTGTCACTGGCAGAATTTTACTGATTAAGTCAAGAAGAAGAAATTAAACTGAGACACTTAACTTGACTTCATTAAAGCACTGAGCTAAGTAGTCATAGGAATAGATAATACATTAGACTTGAAACTATATTACACTACACTTAAAAATTATATCCAGAGAGGACGTTCAAGATGGCAGAGGAGTAACACGTGGAGATCACCTTCCTCCCCACAAATACATCAAAAATACATCTACACGTGGAACAACTCCTACAGAACACCTGCTGAACGCTGGCAGAAGACGTCAGACTTTCTAAAAGGCAAGAAACTCCCCACATACGTGGGTAGGGCAAAAGAAAAAAGAAAAAACACAGACAAAAGAATAGGGATGGGACCTGCACCTCTGGGATGGAGCTGTGAAGGAGGAAAAGTTTCCACAGACTAGAAAGCCCCTTCACTGGTGGAGACGTGGGGTGGGTGGGTGGAAGGTTTGGAGGCATGGAGGAGAGCGCAGCAACAGGGGTGCAGAGGGCAAAGCTGAGACATTCCTGCACAGAGGATCAGTGCCGACCAGCACTCACCAGCCCGAGAGGCTTGTCTGCTTACCCACCAGGGCTGGTGGGGGCTGGGAGCTGAGGCTTGGGTTTCAGAGTTCAGATTCCACGGAGAGGACTGGGGTTGGCTGCATAAACACAGTCTGAAGGAGCCTAGTGCACCACAGCTAAATGGGAGGTAGTCCGGGAAAAAGTCTGGAACTGCCTAAGAGTCAAGGGACCATTGTTTTGGGTTGCATGAGGAGACAATTCAGAACACTGACTAAATGAGCTTCAGAGATGAGCGAGATCTGTAGCTATCAGCACGGACACCAGAGACGGGCATGAAATGCTAAGGCTGCTGCTGCAGCCACCAAGAAGCCTGAGTGCAACCACAGGTCACTATCCACACCTCCCCTCCCGGGAACCTGTGCAGCCTGCCACTGCCAGGGTTCCGTGATCCAGGGACAACTTCCCCGGGGGAAACACAGGGTGTGCCCCAGGCTGCTGCAATGTCATGCTCGCCTCTGCCGTCGCAGGCTCGCCCCACATTCTGTACCCCTATCTTCCCTCAGCCTGAGTCAGAGCCCCCTAATCAGCTGCTACTTTAACCCTGTCCTGTCTGAGCAAAGAACAGACACCCTCAGGTGACTTACATGCAGAGGCAGGGCCAAATCCAAAGCTGAGCCCCAGCAGCTATGCGAACAAAGAAGAGAAAGGGAAATCTCCCCTAGCAGCCTCAGGAGCAGTGGATTAAATCTCCACAATCAACTTGATGTACCCTGCATCTCTGGAATACCTGAGGTGGTGGACTTTGGGAGCAACTGTAGACATGGGGTTTGCTTTCTGCATCTAATTTGTTTCTGGTTTTATGTTTATCGTAGTTTAGTATTTAGAGTTTATTATTATTGGTAGATTTCTTTATTGACTTGGTTGCTCTCTTCCTTTCTTTTTTATTATGTTTTTATTTTTTATTTTAATAATATTTAAAAAATTTTTATTTTAATAACTTTATCCTATTTATTTATTTTCTCCCTTTTCTTCTGAGTCGTGTGGCTGACAGAGTCTTGGTGCTCCAGCCAGGTGACAGGCCTGAGCCTCTGAGGTGGGAGAGCCGAGTTCAGGACACTGGACCACCAGAGACATCAAAGCCCCAATTAATATCATTGGGCGAGAGTTCTCCCAGAGATCTGCATCTCAACGCTAAGACCCAGCTCCACTCAATGACCAGCAAGCACTAGTGCTGGATGCCTCATGCCAAGAAACTAGCAAGACAGGAAAACAACCCCACCCATTTAGCAGAGAGGCTGCCTAAAATCATAACAACTTCACAAACACCTCAAAACACACCACTGGAAGTGATCCTGCCCACCAGAAAGGGAAGATCCAGTTCCATCCACCAGAGAACAGGCACCAGTCCCCTCCACCAGGAAGCCTACACAACCCACTGAACCAACCTCATCCACTCGGGGCAGACACCAAAAACAATGGGAACTACGAATCTGCAGCTTGTGAAAAGGAGACTCCCAAGCACAGTAAGTTAAGGAAAATGAGAAGAGAGAGAAATATGCAGCAGATGAAGGAGAAAAGCAAAAACCCACCAGACCAAACAAATGCAGAGGAAATAGGCAGTCTACCTGAAAAAGAATTCAGAGTAATGATAGTAAAGATGATACAAAATCTTAGAAATAGAATGGAGAAAATAGAAGAAACGTTAAACAAAGACCTAGAAGAACTAATGAACAAACAAACAATGATGAACAACACAATAAATGAAATTAAAAATTCTCTAGAAGGAATCAATAGCAGAATAACTGAGCCAGATGAATGGATAAGTGACCTGGAAGATAAAATAGTGGAAATAACTACTGCAGAGCAGAATAAAGAAAAAAAGAATGAAAAGAATGGAGGACACTCTCAGAGACCTCTGGGACAACATTAAATGCACCAACATTCAAATTATAGGGGTCCCAGAAGAAGAGGAAAAGAAAGGGACTGAGAAAATATTTGAAGAGATTATAGTTGAAAACTTCCCTAATATGGGAAAAGAAATAGTCAATCAAGTCCAAGAAATGCAGAGAGTCCCATACAGGATAAATCCAAGGAGAAACATGCCAAGACACATATTAATCAAACTATCAAAAATTAAATACAAAGAAAATATATTAAAAGCAGCAAAGGAAAAGCAACATATACCATACAGGGGAATCCCCATAAGATTAACAGCTGATCATTCAGCAGAAACTCTGCAAGCCAGAAGGGAGTGGCAGGACATATTTAAAGTGATGAAAGGGAAAAACCTACATCCAAGATTCCTCTACCCAGCAAGGATCTCATTCAGATTCGACAGAGAAATTAAAAGCTTTACAGACAAGCAAAAGCTAAGAGAATTCAGCACCACCAAACCAGCTTTACAACAAATTCTAAAGGGACTTCTCTAGGCAGGAAACACAAGAGAAGGAAAAGACCTACAAAAACAAACCCAAAACAATTATTAAATCATAATAGGAACATACATATCGATAACAACCTTGAATGTAAATGGATTAAATGTTCCAACCAAAACCCATAGAATGACTGAATGGATACAAAAACAAAATCCATATATATGCTCTCAACAAGAGACCCACTACAGACCTAGGGACACATACAGACTGAAAGTGAGGTGACGGAAAAAGATATTCCATGCAAATTGAAATCAAAAGAAAGATGGAGTAGCGATTCTCATATCAGACAAAGTAGACTTTAAAATAAAGACTATTACAAGAGACAAAGAAGGACACTACATAATGAGCAAGGGATCAACATAAGAGGAAGATATAACAACTGTAAATATTTATGCATCCAACATAGGAGCACATCAGCATAAGGCAATTGCTAACAGCAATAAAAGGGGAAATCGACAGTAACACATTAATAGTAGGGGACTTTAACACACCACTCACACTAATGGACAGGTCATCCAAAAAGAAAATAAATAACGAAACACAAGCTTTAAATGATACATTACACAAGATGGACTTAATTCATATTTATAGGACATTTCATCCAAACACAACAGAATACACTTTCCTCTCAAGTGCTCATGGAACACTGTCCAGGATAGATCATATCTTGGGTCACAAACCAAGCCTTGGTAAATTTAAGAAAACTGAAATCGTATCAAGTATATTTTCCAACCACAATGCTATGAGACTAGATATGAATTACAGGAAAAAAGTGTAAAAAATACAAACACATGGAGGCTAAACAGTACACTACTAAATAACCAAGATATCACTGAAGAAATCAAAGAGGAAATCAAAAATACTTAGAAACAAATGACAATGAAAACACGATAACTCAAAATCTATGTGTTGCAGCAAAAGCAGTTCTAAGAAGGTAGTTTATAGAAATAAACTCCTACCTCAAGAAACAAGAAAAATATCAAATAAACAACCTGACCATAAACCTAAAACAGTTAGAGAAAGAAGAACAAGAAAATCCCAAAGTTAGAAGAAGGAAAGTAATCCAGAAAATCAGATCAGAAATGAAGGAAACAATAGCAAAGATCAGTAAAACTAAAAGCTGGTTCTTTGAGAAGATAAACAAAGCTGATAAACCATTAGCCAGACTCTTCAAGAAAAAAAAGGAAAAGACTCAAATCAACAGAATTAGAAATGAAAAGAAGTAACAAGTGACACTGCAGAAATACAAAGGATCATCAGAGATTATTACAAGCAACTATATGCCAATAAAATGGACAATCTGGAAGAAATGGACACATTCTTAGTAAAGCACAACCTTCCTGAACCAGGAAGAAATAGTAAATGTGAACAGACAAATCACAAGCACTGAAATCGAAACTGTGATTAAAAATCTTCCAACAAACAAAAGCCCAGGACCAGAGGGCTTCATAGGCAAATTCTATCAAACATTTAGAAGAGAGCTAACACCTATCCTTCTCAAACTCTTCCAAAATATAGCAGAGGGAGGAACACTCCCAAACTCATTCTACAAGGCCACGATCACCCCAATACCAAAACCAAAGATGTCACACACAAAAAAAGGAAAATAACAGGTCAATACCTCTTATAAACATAGATGCAAAAATCCTTACCAAAATACTAGCAAACAGAATCCAACAGCACATTAAACGTATCATACACCATGATCAAGTGAGGTCTACCTAGGAATGCAAAGATTCTTCAAAATACGCAAATTAGTCAATGTGAAACACCATATTAACAAAGTGAAGGATAAAAACCACATGATAATCTCAATAATGCAAAAAATCTTTTGACAAAATTTAACACCCATTTATGATAAAAACCCTCCAGAAAGTAGGCATAAAGGGAACTTACCTCAACATAATAAAGGCCATATATGACAAACCCACAGCCAATATCATTCTCAATGGTGAAAAACTGAAACCGTTTCCACTAAGATCAGGAACAAGACAAGGTTGCCAACTCTCACCATTATTATTCAACATAATTTTGGAAGTTTTAGTCACAGCAATCAGAGAAGGAAAAGAAATAAAAGGAAACAAAATCAGAAAGAGAGGAAGTAAAACAGTCACTGTTTGCAGATGACATGATACAGTATAGGGATAGTCCTAAAGATGCCACCAGAAAACTACTAGAGCTAATCAATGGATTTGGTGAAGTCGTAGGATACAAAATTAATGCACAGAAATCTCTTGCAGTCCTACACATTAATGATGAAAATGAAAATAAGGAAACACTCCCATTTACCATTGCAACATAAAGAATAAAAGACCTAGGAATAAACCTACCTAAGGAGACAAAAGACCTGTATGCAGAAAACTATAAGACACTGATGAAAGAAATTAAAAATGATACAAACAGATGGAGAGATATACCATGGTCTTGGATTAGAAGAATCAATATTGTGAAAATGACTATACTACCCAAAGCAATGTACAGATTCAATGCAATCTCTATCAAACTACCACTGGCATTTTTCACAGAACTAGAACAAAAAATTTCACAATTTGTATGGAAACATAAAAGACCCCGAATAGCCAAAGCAAATTTGAGAAAGAAAAACGGAGCTGGAGGAATCATTTTCCCTGAATATAGACTATATTACAAAGCTACAGTAATCAAGAGAGTATGGTACTGGCACAAAAACAGAAATATAGATCAATGGAACAGGAAAGAAAATCCAGAGATAAACGCCTGCACATAGAGTCACCTTATCTTTGATAAAGGATGCAAGAATACACAGTGGAGAAAAGACAGCCTCTTCAATAAGTGGTGCTGGGAAAACAGGACAGCTACATGTAAAAAATGAAATTAGGACACTTCCTAACACCATACACAAAAATAAACTCAAAATGGATTAAAGACTGAAATGTAAGGCCAGACACTATAAAACTCTTAGAGGAAAACATAGGCAGAACACTCTATTACATAAATCACAGCAAGATCCTTTTTGACCCACCTCCTAGAGAAATGGAAATAAAATAAAATATAAACAAATGGGACCTAATGAAACTTAAAAGCTTTTGCAGAGCAAAGGAAACTATAAAGAAGATGAAAAGACAACCCTCAGAATTGGAGAAAGTATTTGCAAACAAAGCAACTGACAAAGGATTAATCTCCAAAATATAGAAGCAGCTCATGCAGCTCGATATCAGAAAAACAAACAACCCAATCCAAAAATGGGCACAAAACCTAAATAGACATTTCTCCAAAGAAGATATACAGATTGCCAACAGACACATGAAAGGATGCTCAACATCACTAATCATTAGAGAAATGGAAATCAAAACTGCAGTGAGGTATCACCTCACACCAATCAGAATGGCCATCATCAAAAAAAAAAATCTACGAGGGCTTCCCTAGTGGTGCAGTGGTTGATAGTCCGCCTGCCGATGCAGGGGACATGGGTTCGTGTCCTGGTCCGGGAAGATCCCACATGCCGCAGAGCGGCTGGGCCCGTGAGCTATGGCCGCTGAGCCTGTGCGTCCGGAGCCTGTGCTCCGCAACGGGAGAGGCCACAACAGTGAGAGGCCCGCATACCGCAAAAAAAAAAAAAAAAATCTACAAACAATAAATCCTGGAGAGGGTGTGGAGAAATGGTAACCCTCTTGCTCTGTTGGTGGGAATGTAAATTGATACAGCCACTATGGAGAACAGTATGGAGGTACCTTAAAACACTAAAAATAGAATTACCATATGACCCAGCAATCCCACTACTGGGCATATACCCTGAGAAATCCATAATTCAAAAAGAGTCATGTGCCACAATGTTCACTGCAGCACTATTTACAATAGCCAGGACATGGAAGCAACCTAAGTGTCCATCGACAGATGAATGGATAAAGAAGATGTGGCACATATATGCAATAGAATATTACTCAGCCATAAAAAGAAATGAAATTGAGTTATTTGTAGTGAGGTGGATGGACCTAGAGTCTGTCATACAGAGTGAAGTAAGTCAGAAAGAGAAAAACAAATACTGTATGCTAACACATATATATGGAAACTAAAAATTAAAAAAAAAATGGTTCTGAGGAACCTAGGGGTAGGAGGGAAAACGACGCAGATACAGAGAATCACCTTGAGGACACGGGGAGGGGGAAGGGTAAGCTGGGACGAAGTGAGAGAGTGGCCTGGACATATATACACTACTAAATGTAAAATAGATGACTAGTGGGAAGCAGCTGTATCGCAGGAGGAGATCAGCTCCGTGCTTTGTGATCACCTAGAGGGGTGGGACAGGGAGGGTGGGAGGGAGATGCAAGTGGGAGGGGATATGGGGATAAAAGTATACGTATAGCTGATTCACTTTGTTATACAGCAGAAACTAACACAACAATGTAAAGCAGTTATACTCCAATAAAGATGTTGATGTTAAAAATATATATATCCAGCTTCTTCCTGGATATCTTTGCTTGAATGCTTCAGAGATACTTGTATGTTCAAAAGTAAGTTTACTTTCTTCCTGCTTCACCAGACCTGTGCTCATCTTTTCATTTTCCCCTATCTTTTTGAATAGCACCATCAGATACCTAATTACTTAAATCAGAAAGCTGAGAATTATCCTCATTCTTCCATCTTATTTAGCCTTTAATCTCACTGGGGATAAAATCTATCCATTTTTTCACTTTAACATTCTTGAATTCCCCCTCCTCTCAATCCTCACTGCAGTGGCTTTATTTCAGACCACTATCACCTCTCTGCTAGAGTTCTCCAAAAGCCCCATGATGGGTTCCCATGCCTTTGATCTTGTTTTTATCCAATCCACTCTTATGCTGTTGTAAGAATGACTTTCATAATGCGTAAATGTGACCATGTCATTTCTCTGCTAAGAATCATTAAGTGGCTTTTTAACTTTCAAGCTGAAATCTTCAAAAGGCTTTGGCATGTAAGAATCTTTCATATACTAGCAACTTTGACCTCACAAGTCCTATCACCTGCCAGACTTTCTTCTGTTCTCAGGCCATACTCACCTTCCAGCTATCTTTAATCATGGCATTCTCTGTTTTCTTTCTGAGCCTATGTACATGTTCTGTATATACAGTCTGAATATATCTTCTTTTTCTGCTTAGCTAATTCTTATCCTTCCTTCAAACTATTATGAAGATTTTTTTTTACCCTTTCTGCTACACTTCTGGGTTTTCATGCACGTTCTAAGAATTGCCATAACATCCCATGTTTGCTTTTATTTAGCATTGATTAAGTTGAATCACAATTGTCTTCCACTAGACTTAACCCAGAGATTGTGTCTTTTACATTGTTTCCTCGAATTTCCAGCACAGTGCATAGCACACAAGTTTGTAATTCAAATGTATTTGTTGAGTAAATGGTTAAACAAAATAAACTAGATTAATTTGCAACTCATTTAATTTTTCTTGGTTTTATAGCAATGCAAGCAAGCCCATATGCAGCATAATCAATATATCTGCCTAGATGACAAAGGACTCCTATGTAAAGCTGTTCCATACATGTAGAGAAGTCACCTCTACATTATAATCCTTACTACCTACCACACACATTGTGGGCTAAGCTTAAAACCTCAGAAATATCCTTGACCCTTTTTCTCCTTAACTGTTCATACCCAGTATTCAAGAAGTCCTTTTGATTCTATGCCCCAAATATCTCTTGGAGGATTTACCTACATTTTCTCTTAATTCCTACAGCCACTGTATTAACTTCTGCTCTAATCATTTCTCGTGTAAATGGTTCCCCCTAAATAGCTTACCCTTCTCTGGTCTCACCCTGTGTAGACCACAGAATAGACTTTATTCTGAAATATCACTGCAGTCATGATTGTAAAATAGAAATTTACTAATATCATTCCATACTTTAAATAATTCAATAGTTCGCTCTTTCACATAAAAGTCAAGATTTTAAAGTATGACAGAGAAAATGTCCTATTTATTCCAAATCTACTTTATTTTCCTCTTGGGCACACAACTAAACTCTATTTCTCAGATTGCATTACTGATAAACAACGCTTCAACTGCACTGGATTTCAGACCATAACATGAATAAACAATGCAACATTTAATTTTGCTAATCTGATGAGATTCTAGAGTTAAAGCCTCTAGACTTACTTATAGGGACTAATATATTTGATAACTATAACACTGTGGTGAAGAGCATGAGTTCTTAAATTACAAATGAGTCATGGATCCAACCTCACTATATATGGGAATTTAGGCAAATCACTGTCTCACTCTAAATTTAGGTTTTCTCCTCTAGAAAACGGTAACAATTTCATTGGAATGTTGCCAATTGAACATATAATTAGAAGCCAGTAAATACTGGCTATTATTAGCTGTAAAACAGAGATAATAATGTTATGTTAAGATTATCTGTTTACTCATTGAAGAGTAAATGAGATAATTTGTGAAAAATATTTAATGCAGTACTTGGCACATTTTATGTGCTTAAGTTAATAGATGTGGCTATTATTATTATTATAGTATTATTATTATCACTAATATGAATTGTACCATTCAAATTCCTGACAAGATAGTGGATGATATTGACCCTAATCTTATTAACACTTCAAGCAATTCTAAATCTTAAATCATGGTAATCTCTCAGCTATTCAACAAGATGTTGCTTATACAAACATTATCTACTGTTACTTTGGATGAAAAAGGAATACAGAGACAGCACTGACCATTTACACCTTTAAATATCATCTCCTCCCCCACAAGAAATTTGTGAATAATTAACAAAATGCACGTTGCTTTTTTGCTATGGACCAAGAGGTAGGAGGAAGAGTTAGTCCAAATAATGAAAAAGTTGACAATTGTTACTTGAATGAATGAAATTTGCTCTGTATGTTGTATGTCTCCATTTTAGTTTGGCAGTGGCTTTAAAATTTCAGTTACGTTTGGCCTATATGCCACTGGTGTTTAATATCATTTCAAAAAGCTATAATCTAAAATATAACTATATATGGAGTAAATGGAAGAACTTGATAATATGCTATTTAAGTATATATAAGAAGATATTTTAAATCTACTTCAGACTCAGATATTTTTAATTTTATAAGTCAAGAAAGTTAAATACTGTCACAAGTACATGATTTTCACATACAGGTACATTATAGCATACTCAAAACTACAACTGCATTATGAAGAATAGCTGTGATTTTAGAAGCTGTGAATGAAAATGGAACAGTATGATATTTTCCTCTCCTTAGAGTATAGTTAGTCTAGTTAAAACATGCTGGTATAGATTTGAGCAGGTAATAGTTGACTGTATTTTAAGGCTGGAGGCAAAGCCCAAGGTGCTAACACAAGCAGGTCATTAGCACCCTGGTAAAAGTGCTCACAGGGTATATTACATCTTTCTATTTGTGCATTTTATACATTATATTCATTATTGAAAATGCTAAAACTATTTGGGTTAAATAATACATGTTAGCATAACTTGATAATTTATTAATTTTACCTTGTAAACTGACCATTTTTCTGTTATTCTTTCATACTTAATTTTCCTCTTTCTATCCACCTTATTTCTATTATTATTATTATTCTATTATTCCTTATTTCTAAAGTCTATTAGGCAAAAATATAATATTATATCTCCCAAAAAGTTTAGAAATTTATGTCTGTACTTGGTAAATACTTACTAAATGTTTATTGTTGATTGAATTACAAATCAAGAATTTGGCATTTTGATGGGCAGACCAATATTTTAAAGATTTTTAAGAAATTAGAGAGTTGTAGCTCTTAAATATGAAAGTCTTATCTGTGAAATTCAATTTATTAAGTACTTATTGAAAATAACTCTTTCCCATGGCTACTCTCCTTTCCACACTATTGAATGGGACCATTTCTTTTCCTCTGTTGTCTTTGCTGGAGGTTATTAGATATTTTTAACTTCTTTCATCTTCTCCTGGCACTTATGTATTTTTTCCCCTGTCTATGAAATCAAGCCTTGCTCATTTGAAGACTCTGCCTTCCACTTATTCCTGCACACCTGTACACTTCACTGTAATCTGCTCAGCACATTCAAGCTTTCCTATCTTCTTCAGACACTTTAGCACTTGGCTTAATTTTCCTCTAAGAGGTCACAAACAAATATTTTCAGGGGCCAGATATCTAATGTAAATATGTGAGGTGGAAACTATCACTAAAAGGGAGTTTGTGGAGCCTGTGGCAAAGATATAGAGTACATTCTACTTAAACACATTCAAACTTAAAACAGAATTTACTGTTGGATGCCAGGCTGTAAACCCTGTCCATGGGATGGAGCACAAACTCCTTAGCATGCCCTATGCTATCCTTCAACATCTGGCCCTTGCCCTTAAACTCAGCCCATCCTCCTGCCATTCTGTGATATGCACACAAGATTCCAGGTGCCCTGAAATACTTGCATCCACCTCTCTCCATCCTTTTTATCAGCCTTTGTACCTTTGCACAGACTGATCTCTCTGCCTGGTTTCCCTTTCCCAGTGATCCCTTTCATATCTCTCTAAGACTGCTTGGAAAATTTCTTTTCAATCTTCAAGTCATTGTTCAAGTATTACCTCCTTTGAGAAACATGCACTGAAATCAAGTCAGTGACCTGTAACACAATGGCTGCGTAACTATTACAGAATTTAACTCGTAAAAGTTTAATTATTTATCTCTTACACACCCAATAAGGCTGGCAGTTCTTAAGAATGTGAATGTCTAGCTTTAACCTTAGAATATCTTGTTCTCATTACTTCTTACATAGATATTGGCATGAGTATCCTGTATCAATTAGTAATTGCTTTCTACTATCAAGTTTTATTTGCCTCACATAATGAGACTAGAAGAGTTAACCACAATGCCATTAGTGACCTTATTCCTATTTTTTCAATTAATCTTTGTTAGCTTATACATAATACCTCAAGGTTACAAGATAGCTGCTCCACTTACAGCATCACAGCCATATTCTAGGCAAGAAGAATCAGAATGGCAGAAGGTAAAAGGGCATGTGCTGGCTGGGTTAGTTCTGTTGAGAATTATTTATTTATTTATTTATTTAATAAGATTATTTCTTAATGAATTTATTTTATTTATTCATTTATTTATTTTTGGCTGCATTGGGTCTTTGGGTCTTTGTTGCTGCACGCGGGCTTTCTCTAGTTGCGGTGAGCATGGGCTTCTCATTGTGGTGGCTTCTCTTGTTGCGGAGCACAGGCTTTAGGTGCATGGGCTTCAGTAGTTGTGGCTCGCAGGCTCTAGAGAGCAGGCTCAGTAGTTGTGGTGCATGGGCTTATTTGATCCATGGCATGTGGGATCTTCCCGGACCAGGGCCGTACCTGTGTCCCCTGCATTGGCAGACGGATTCTTAACCACTGAACCACCAGGGAAGTCCTAGAATTTTTTTCTTAAATAATAAGTTACTCCTAATAATATACATTGGGACAAAATTTATGTTATGTGGACACTAGGGGGAGAGCTGGGAAATAACACATTTTTAGTTGGATCCATTTGCACCATGAATAAAATCAGGCTTTTTTAGTAAGGATGAGAATGACTGTTGCTTTCCTTCTATGTTTCCTGCTCATTATCATTTAACATTTCTTTGTGGCCTTCACATGGCCTTTCCACACAATAAATTTGAATAAATGTCTGTAAATCAATAGACTGTTTTGGAGAGGAAAATCATGGGAAAACAATAAGAAATCACCAGGACAAATACAAAAAATAAATGTAGAAGGATAGTGTTGCCTGAAAAAAATGTACAACCTAAAAGTTGAGAATTATGTTTTATTCAAGGACAATACAGAGGACTATAGCCTGGGATACCTCTGAGGAACTGTTCCAAAGAGGTAAGGGAGAATCCAGGATACATAGCAGTTTTTGCTGAAAAAAACCATGTAGTCAAGCATCAGAAGATGGGCTTTTCTATGCTTGGGAAGTTGCAAGAGTCTGGGCTCACTGAAATTATTCCTTTGATATGCATCTTAACTATCTAGAGTGAAAATCCTGTTTCTCTCCATCCTGAATTCTTCTCAAGGCATGCTGTCAGGAGGTGGTACAGTGGCTGATGGCTTGATTGCAGGCAACGTTTGTTGTTTACAGAAATGGCAGGCTGCATTTTTTTGTCCACAATAGTTTCACTTCTGGAGTTCATTTAGAGTATATAGAAGTATAAGCTTATCTTTGAAAGAAATGGCACACACAATAGGAATGCCAATATGTAGCACACTTGTACATGTCATGACTGAGAAAGTCTCTTTTTGGAGTCCCCGCTGGGCTCAGTTCAGGATTCTTGGTAGTGTTGATGCTCAGGATCATCCCATCCAAACTTGTTTGGCCTGTTTCTCATTTTCTCATAGGTGTCTCCTTTTCTTGTTGACATCTGACTGATTTGCTACTGGCCAACAGGTGATAATGGATTAATACTATGCCTTGTCTCTGTAACATATTAACACTTTAACAGAGATATTTGAGGAAGTAGGCTCTAATACAAGGAAATGAGTAAATCTCAATTCCTGGACAGGTCTGTGGCAGAAATAGTTGTGGATGGGTATGATTTTTAGCAACCTCAATTCAGAAGAAAAGGTAATATTCACACTGGGTCAACTTATTTTGCTCCCTGAGATATTTAGGATGATCGACTTTATCTGAATTCTCTCCTCCTCCAGGTAGCCCCACACTTAGGTGCACTCTTCACCAGCGCTAGACTTTTATCTGCTGCGTGCAACCATTTATAAATCACAACTGCATAACTTCTCTTCACTTTCTTCTCTTATGCTCTTATGCATAGAGTTCCTAAAAAATACACATAAACAAAATCTCTCTTTTTCCACCTACAACCTGTTCCATTAGACCACGAGTCAAATGGGATAAAGGTTTCCTGATGATCTTGCTCTTCACTGGGAATCCCTCTCCAAGTCCAGGCTGTTGGAGACAATTCACATCACAGAGAAAGCTGCTTGTTCTGAATGTGCATGAACCGAGCCCTGCCAAGCCCAGACCATGAGTTCTTTGCCTCATCATCCACACCTGGATTATTACAACACTCTCATACCAGTCTCCTAATGTCCAGTCTCTCATCTTTTAATCTCTCATCCCAGGCTACCAGAACCTTCTGAAACAAGCATCTCAAATACATTATTCTCCCCCTTTACTCTCTTTAACGATCTCTAATTTTCAAATATTTAAGCATGGTATCAAATCTAACCTCTAAAATCCATAGAGATACTAAATAGATTAGTGGTGGCCTTGGGAGGGAGGCAGGATTGGGGTTAACACTAAATGTCTATGAGGGACCATATTGGGTGATAAAAATGTTCTAGAACTGATTTATGGTGATGCACAGCTTGGTAAATTTACTTTAAAAATCATTGAATCGTTCACTTGAAACAGGTGAATTTTATGATACGTAAACTATGCAGCAATAAAACTATTTCTTTTCATATATGCATCACACCTTCCTTGTTAAGGTGATTACTCGGTAACTGCTCCTTTCTGCTCCTTTGGATATGGACAAGTCCTTGGGAATCCACATGGAAACTGATGCCGATGCATTTGACTGAGGTTTCTTTCAAATCCATGACTTGAAGCAAAGGTGTGTCCAAATAAACACAAGGACATTATTAATAATGGCCATGCCGAGATAAGGGTATAGTCACCTCTCCCCTGTCAAGTTTCCACCAACATACCTATGCACTACTTCTTCAGATTGTTGGTCTTCTTTACCAGGGAAGTTTTCCCAAGATATAGACTGAAAAATGTAAGGCAAATATAGAATAGTGGCAGAGATACTTCAGGGACATAGTAACTACCTCCCCTCTCCCCCAACCTCCCACAGCTTTAGGGTTAGAAGTTTGAAAAAAACCATAGTCTTGAGACAAAATGGGGATTATGACCAACAGGGGAGTGTTTTCCCCATATTCCCTTGACCTTAGTGCCCAGTATAAATTCTCACCAAGAATCCAGGGTCTGAATTAGATATCACTAAAACAACCTCCTCCTTTTAGGAGCATTAATTGCCCTTGAGATCCCAAGGTTACAAAAGCAGTAAGTCCTAGACTTAATAAGTAAACACAGGTATTTTAACACCAAATGGTGTGTTTTTTGTAGAAAAATAGATTCAAACAGTATCAGAACAAATTGAGCTGTTGAATATGAATTCCTCCAATCAGCCCATCCATTCTGTTTTCTTTTTTTCTTTAAATTTATTTATTTTTTGGCTGCATTGGGTCTTTGTTGCTGCATGCAGGATTTCTCCAATTGTGGCAAACGGGGGCTACTCTTCATTGCGGTGTGAGGGCTTCTCATTGCGTTGGCTTCTCTTGTTGCGGAGCACGGGCTCTAGGTGCGTGGGCTTCAGTAGTTGTGGCACGTGGGCTCAGTAGTTGTGGCACACAGGCTCAGTAATTGTGGCTCATGGGCTCTAGAGCACAGGCTCAGTAGTTGCGGTGCATGGGCTTTGTTGCTCCATGGCACGTGGGATCTTCCTGGACCAGGGCTCGAACCCGTGTCCTCTGCATTGGCAGGCAGATTCTTAACCACTGTGCCACCAGGGAGTCCAGCCCATCCATTCTTGATGAACAAAAGAGGGAGTCCTGGAGAAAAGCTTGTCTTACTGATGAATGAAGTCAATGGTCTTGACTAAGAATTTGCCCTTGAACTTCTTGGCCTCCAGACCTTGCAGGTCATGAATGACAAAGGCCATAGGTTTCAGTATTATTATGGGAGATTAAGTCCTGTTTCTCACTGTTGATACCTTGGTTCTCAGTAATGACAAGTCAATGAACATGCAGGGGCCATAAGGTTCAGTTCCAGTGATGAGACACTGAAACACTCAGCTACTGTTAAGGTAGAGGGTGTCCAGTTGAGAAAGAGTTCTAGAGAGAAGCTTCACAATCTTATAACCAACTGTCTCAGTTGGAGATCAGACAGAAACAATAGGCAGAGTGACCTGCTAGGGGGTCATGACCATTTTTCTCTATTTATTTAACTTATATAAAACACTCAGAAGTCAATCTTGCATATATACATGGTCGAAAATTATCATTGTTTTGCAGTTCTGTGGCATGTTCTCACACAGATTCTCATTGTCTTTTTATCAAGAAAAATAAAATATTTTGCTAAGTAACATTTGCAATAGCCACGTGTGATGCTTTTATACTTGCTTTTGTTTCTTATTCTACCTGAATTTTTTTTTTCCTTTTGGCACTTCAGATTGTAAAAACACATTCCATAGCGCTATAAAATGATAAATATCATCCCCATTCCTCTCAATCCTCATTTCTTTGCTAACCTCTGTGAAAGTATAAGGTACCATTTTACACTGGCACTCTATGTGTTGGCTCTGACACATCTTTCCTGTTTCTGAGAGACACACAGGAAAATAACAGGGCGTCTTCAGGGACCATTATATGTCTGGGGGAAAAACATTCAGAGATTGTCTGTAATCCCTAACAGAGCATTGTCCATAAGCATGGGGTGTTTGAAGAGCTACCTTTCTTGATTAGGAGGTATTTTCATTTGAGTGCTCTCCTACGTCCTCTTATATACACGGGTGGCACTTATATTCCATCATGACAGTGACTACTGGGCTGTAACAATAAATATGGTTTTATTTTGTTGAACAGTTTTCATCATTGCCAATATTGAGTCTCTTTGACAGTATATAACTGTGCAATATTAGATATTTGGAAGAGGGAGCGTAGTTAAATAGACATACAATCTTTTGACTATTCCCTTCTTGAAAAAAAAAGCAAAAGTGATAAGATACAAAACACTGCAAGTAAAAATATGAAGATGAACATAGTATGAGATATTTCCAATGTTGAATTAAGTTCAGAAGAAGGATATTTTAAATGATACCTCTCATTTTAATTCATGATGTAAATACTGAGGTGTTTACTATTTTCCTTCTTAGAGATGGTATGAGGGTTAAATCAGACTATCCAAAATGTCTGTCAAAGATTTTTCTTTAACCTCTAGAAAAAAAAGCACTGTTTCTCATTTATAAATTTTCCAATATTTTCTTGTCACCTAATCTAATAACAAGAAACTAGGACTGATTTTATTATTATAATTGCAAAAATATTACTAGAAAAGATGATAGCATAATTTTGTGAGAATGTGTGTTCCACCAGGCAGTGGTATAAAATGTCATAGTGGATAAAGGACATTCCATTTGAGAGAGGCATGGTTTGTTTATGAAAGCATAAAACTACTCAACTTTATTGCTTCCATAAGTATAATTCCATTGTAAACTTGATTAGAGGATATTATGCTGTGAAAACTTCGGAAAACCTGTGTCTATATCTTTGAGCACATTTGTCAGAGGTGCATTCACTTGACATTTTCTATTCTTATTTTCTATATTTTATTTTTACTACTTTTACGCATCATTTTGGAAGTGCCATTGAGTTTCGTGGGTTAGATTGTTTAATAGAAGTTCACTGGATACATCCCCAAATCTATTTACTTGGCTTAAATTAAAAAAACGTTTAGATTTGCACTCAGTGGCATTTTCTTACTCCATAGATAATAGTTCTGTTTTTCTCTTCTAAATAAACCACGTCCCCAAACCAAGCACACACCGACAACAAGTAGTTGAGCTGTGACTACCTCCTGCTTATAATCACCAGCAAAATAGAGAAAAATCACAGATTCTTTCTTTCTAACAGTGTTGCTAAAGAACACCTCAGTATTAGATAGACAAAAAATATGTTTGCTGGAATCTGAACTAATGAATTGTCAAGATGCCATAAATGAAGTGAAAGTAAGTTTCTATTTTACTTCAAAATATGTAAGCACTTTTTGAGAGGTCTGTTCAGAGTGATAGTTTAAAAATATTTCCTGTAAACAAATATGGAACATTGTCATTTGACATTTAATGTAGCATATGTAATTGTATATATTCTCTAAAAGAGGAAAAAGGAAAACAACATTTCTGGTCATGTACATTATTCCATTTTTGGCTTGAAACTCCATATTTTACATTAATAAGAAACATGAAGCTGTAAATTATCACATAAGAATATGGCAATGGAGAAAACTATAAAAGACATATTCAGTTGAATAACTTCAAAAACTAAACATACAGGCCAATATGAATGAAACAGAATTTACTCAGGACTTGTTATAATATGGGTGCCACTGTTAATTTCACAAACTATGTCTTTTAAGTTTCCTAAGAACTTTTTAAGATTGTAGTAACCAGCATCTTAATAGCTGAAGAAACATGAAGCTCAGAAAGTTCAGAATCATGTCTACTTAAAAGCTTTAAGGGTCAGAGTCAAGTCTATAGTGGTTTAAAGTTTATGTTCTTTTCACCACATTATATCCAATTTGGTCAAAATTTAATCTATGCAATAACATGGATCAACATGTCCTCTAATTGAGGCTGGGAGGTCTTACGTATTATTGCCCAATTACTACATTGAGAGTTTGGGAGAAACTCTCTTATCACACATAATCAAGACTGAAAGTTTGTTGTGTATTTGAAAAAGTTGGTTGCATGGGGACTCATAAAAATGCAATATATGCATAAATTAAATGTTTAGTTTAAAATAAAAACATATAAATGACAATTTTTGTAAGTCCAGAGCCTCTTTTGAGTGCAGATCAAAAAAGCTTTATGATCTCTTTTTTTGCATAAACCACAAGCATAATACATTGTGTAAAATTTCAAATATTTATTTCTTCAAAATGGAGAGAATTAAGAAAATTTGATAAGCAAATTAAAGATATAATCCTTTACAAATCTTGTGATTTTTTTTCCCTAATACTTTTCAGTTGTCTTACCCACACCAAATTTGGCAGCATAATTTTTTAGCAACTACATTTATTAGAACTTTCAAAGTTATTCATTTAAATTTAACTGGAACAGTCTTTTTTTAAAGCTATATTTCACTAATTTAACTTCTACGGTTTATTTAGTATTTAATTATTATGTAATGTAATAACAAGGCAATTTGCATATAGATATATAAAGAAAAACTAATGACTCTTGGTAAGCATGCAAATTTAATTGTCAGAAGAAAAAAATGCAAAATTATATGGAAGTGTTAACCATGAGCTTTTAGTTTACCCTGGTTATCAATTGCTATACTTTTATATAGGTATAGGGAGGGATGATGTGTCAGTTAATCCAGTGAATCAGTTAACTAGAGGTCAATTAATTGAAATATATAGAATACAACAATATGAAAAAATTAGCCCATTAGCCTAATTCATTTTAAAGTGTTAATTCTATTATCTAGAATAGATAATTATAGTCATGATTATATAATAATGATTAGTGCTAACAGGTGCAATAACTAATATGATGAAGTTAATATATGCAATAGTTTAAAAAAGAAGATAATTAGCAAATGTTGAGCACCTTCTATAAGTCAGTCTTTTTTTATACTTTATTTAATTTTATACTTGTGATATCTTCAGAGGAAATATCATTATCTTTAGTTTGCCTGTGAGCAAATGGAGGCTCGGAAATGAAAGTATTTATCAAAAGTCATAGAGTTAGTAAGTTCAGAATTGTAGTATATCTTTCTTTTGTACCAAAGGAACTAAAAATTCAGCAAGAGTTTATCTTATTTTGTTCTGAGTATTTCTCTAGGTGATGGGTTGATAGTAAGAATGACCAGCAAAGTCTTTACTTGATGGAAATTGTTTCTAGACTAAAACCAGAAATTAAACAAGTTAAAGAAATATTATAATTTTAGATAGTGATAAATGTAAGGAAAAAAATTACAGTGCAATATAATAAGTAAGATAGGTAATATTACATAAGATAGATTTTAAGAATTTGAAACAAAATGTTAAAAATAATATTTATGGTATAGGAATTTTTGTTTTGAAAATATTATTAGGGTTATTAATAACATTTACAAAAATTTACTACTTAAATGTATTTTAATATGTGTTACTTTACCAGTTAACAAGTATAAAACAAGTGACGTCAAACTTATTAATATAGTGTAATCAAATAAACACTTTTAATTTGTGTCAAAGTTGGAAGCTTTATTTCCTTGTAATATTGTATTTTATAACAAAAAATTATATATTTGGTCTTCATCCCTGTTTCTGGCACAGAGCTCTTAAAACCCTTCAAATTTCCTAAGTGATGAGAGATATGAAGGTATCGTTTTTATGTTAATGAGGTGACTTTTGTACCCCATCTCCGGATAGGGGCTGACTCCCAGGAGAAATAACCATGTGATTGGTTGGCTGGAACTTTCAGTCCCACCTCAACCTCTGGGAAGGGAAGAGGGGAGAGGACATGGAGGTTGAATCAATCCAGTGGCCAAAAATTTAATCAATCATGCCTATGTAAAAAAGACTCCATAAAACCCCAAAAGGACAGGGTTTGAAGAGCTTCTGGGTTGGAGATGCAGAGAAAATGGTGCCTGGAAAGAGCATGGAAACTGACTTTTCCCCATATCTTGTTCTATACATTTCTTCCATCTGGTTGATCCTGAGTTATATCTTTTCAAAATAAACCAGTAATTTAGTGAGTAAATGGGTTTCCTGAGTTCATAAGTAGAGGTAACAACCTGGCATCCTGAATGGGAAGCAGTTGTTGCAACCTCCATTCTATATGGCCTGTTGGTCAGAAGCACCTGTGATGACCTGGGATTGTGATTGGTGCTTAAAGGGGATCAGGGGCAGTCTTGTGAGGCTAAACCCTTGACCTGTTGGATCTAATGGTATCTCCGGTTAGACAGTGTCAGAATTGAGTTGAATTGTAGGACACTCAGCTGATATCTGGAGCCTTGCTTGTTGGCAGTGTTGTGGGCAAAACCCCTTCTCACACACACCCACATGTTGGAAAATGGTCTCAGAACACCTAAAGGTCCTTATATTGACATTTGTGATTGATGATTTCAGATTGAAATTATGATCCTGATAACTTTAGGTATTTGGAGGATGCTTTAATAGATAACTAGGAAATTAAGTATCGAGCAAATTACTAACCATATTTCTTAGGGTACCATATGGAACTTAAAATATTTTCTCTAGTGTTAATGTCTTTTATTGATATTATAGAGCACTGATTCTGAACAACCTTGCCTATTATTATGAAAAAATATAATCAAAATTTTAACTGCAAAAAAATACTGGATTTAATCCCATAATAACTGAAGTGAGGTGAGAGATTAATAATGGCAATAGAATAATTTATTTTTTCTTTGTTGAATGTTTATGTAAGATCTACTCTATAATCTATTTACTAGAGTTCAATTACATAGTAGCAAATTCAAAATGCATCTTGATTGCCATATTAAAATTTTTACTCATTATTATTCATAATAACACAATACATTTATGGGACAGCATTCTGAGAATTATTAATAGAGCTTAATATTATTGATATCTACTGTACTAGTCAGATACAAACACTGGTTAACTTATACCAAAAGAAACATCTCAGAAGTCTAATTAGGTGCATCACAGAATTAACAGGAAGGCTGGGTTCAGGAAGGAGCCACAAGAACAAGGCAGAGAGAAGAGAGTACTACAGGAGCACAGGATTTAGAATAGCAATGATTGTTGTTGCTGGTGTTGGTGTTGCTGCCATGGCCCTGATAACTATGGTCTTTTATTACCATACCACTGGAGTTTTAGTTCTAATCCAGTTGAAATGGAAAACAAAACAAAACATTGAAAAAAGTGTTTGTCTTACATTGACCAAGCACCCTCAGAATTCATCCTCAATTATATCTCATGGAATTTCATCAAGTTACTAAAATACCATAGTTATTTTAGGGTTACAGGACTTCTTCTATGTTTTTGTTTGTTTGTTTGTTTTAATGTTTCTCCTGGTAAAATGTGGAGTTATCAGCTAGAGACAAAAAAGATGAAAAGTGGGAGGCATTAGGAGACACAGATGCTCTTTTCAAAGAAACTTCATCAGCCAAGGTTGCCACAGAATCTTCAAGCCAGCAGAACAATCTTTCAGACAGGGGAGATAAACTAATTTGGGTTTCAGAATACTCTGAGTCTCCTTAATCTCCTCTGTATCCCCTTTCCAATTATCAGTGTTCAACTCCTTCTCCACAAATGTCTGAAATTTCACGTAAGAGACCGAATGAGGCTGGGAAAGTATTTCCTTTTGTAATCTGACAACCTCATGGAGAAAATGTTAGCTTCTTTTATGGAGACTCCTTGAGTCTAGGAGGGGCTTGAATTTCAATCTTTACCTTGAGCTGAGAACTTAGAAATCGGATCTTGCCATACTCTTTCTTATTAAGTGTGAAGGAAATGATCATTTTATTTTCCTCATGCCCTTCATATTGGTTATGGCAGTTGCCACTCAGACCCCAGTGACTGTTTTCAGTGGGTACTTTATTTCAGGTGACCATAGAAATAGATTAGATAGCTTGTTCTCTGCTGTATGCTGTGGAATCACAAATCTCTATCTTTTAATGCTAAGTTGAATCTTGATTATCTTTAGCCCCAAATATGCCAGAGACAAAGTCCAGGTTTCTCTATGTCCCTGAAGGTCTGTTCTTAGAAACCACTCCAACTTCTATACAGTACTAGTCATGGTTTGCAGCTACAAATAACAGAAGCAAATTAAGCAGAAACAGATGTTTTTGGAAGGGTTTCAGGTGAACCATAGATAGAATAAGTAGGAAAGCTAGAGAACCGATCTTCAGCAATAGCCAAGGCAGGTGAGACACAGACAATCTAGTACCACAGGGAGAGTGTGCATCCCATGGAGCTGTGAGCCAGCTGGACCTTGGCCATTGCCTCTGGCATTGCTGCCACTGCAACTCAGCCTTTCTTATACTCTTATATGGTCTCATGAATTGTTTCAAGTACATAGACTTGTCAGTTATAAAAGATAGCACTTAATCATGGCTTGCTATGTACTATGTGCCAGATATTTGATAGCTTTTTATATTTATATCTAATCTAAATACTATTCCCAACGTTGAATTGTCCTCATTTTGAACATGAGGATGCTTGACTCAGAATCTAGTAATTTGCAAAGAAAAGTCACATAACTGTTATGAGTGTAGCTGTGCTTGCACTTCAGTTCTGTCAGACTCCTAAATTCATGGTCCCTCATCTCACCTCCTCCACCACTAGCTCTATTTCCTGGTTTCGTTTAATTTTTGTTTTTGGAAGTAAACTGGCTTTTCCGGTCTTTTTGTCCTAAAACCCAAGGAAATGCTTGGGTTTCCTGGGGTTTTAGGCCACCTTGCTTGGGTCTACTGCTCTGTCTATTATAGATGATACTATGTTGTCTCCCACCTGAAAATTTTCAGGAAAAACTGGTTTAAAACGTAAGCAAACCAGGCACGAACAGGAATGTGTATTAGAGAAATTATACAAAGCCCAACTTTTAATCACATGCTAGATTCTGGGAAAGGTGGTTGGGTTTTACTCTTTGCCTTGCTTTCTAGCCAGGAAATATTGTGGGATATAAATAAATGCAGTTTGGGTCCCATGGGAAAAAAAGTGTTAAATTAGTAGGAGGAAGGGGAAGATTAAGGCTTGAATATTTGCAAAAGTAGAACCCTAAAACAACTCTCATACAAAATAAAACAAGGGCAGGACTTTAAGTGACCTTGTAGTGTAATCAAAATACAGGTGGTGGTCAAATGTACAACGGCCCACAGGCAAGGCAATGAATTCAGCTCAAAGGTTATGGACTTCATCTACCTCAAAGGTTTATAAACCTGTTTTGTGGAAGTGTAATTTAAGTGAGACAGAGAAACACAGGGAAAAAAGAAAAGAAATAGTGAAGAAGGGAAAGAAAGTTCAACTAATCTTGCTCTTGTTTTTAAAAATAATCTATTTACCCTTTATTACATGCTATTTGAATTGTTAACATTTTAGTGTACTTAAATCTACCTGCTTTGATATTTGATTCACTACCCTAATAATAAGTTTTGGACCTTTTTTTTTTTTTTTTTTTTGCGGTACGCAGGCCTCTCACTGTTGCGGCCTCTCCCGTTGCGGAGCACAGGCTCCGGATGCGCAGGCTCAGCGGCCATGGCTCACGGGCCCAGCCGCTCTGCGGCATGTGGGATCCTCCCAGACCGGGGCACGAACCCGTGTCCCCTGCATCGGCAGGCGGACTCTCAACCACTGCGCCACCAGGGAAGCCCAGTTTTGGACCTTTTAAAAATATTATTAGATAAATAGCATAGTAAATATTTAAGTAAGAATGTGAGCTATTTGTATTCATACAGACCAAGTTTAAGTTCCACCTCACCACTAAGTAATCCTAGTCAATCCTCAAAATTCTTAGTTTCTGCATTATGCCATTGGCAGGTTAGAAAAATGAAGTGATATAATGCATGTAAGATACTTATATTGGCATATGACATATTGTTAGGACTTCTCTATAAATGTTATCTGTTGTCATCATCGTCATCATCATCATCATTGTATTATAAAAATGACTAAATCATCTTAAGCCAATTACCAACAACATTATTTAATGACAAATTACTAAAACAGGAGATTGAACAAGGATGGGGTCTACCTGCGTTCTCATTAACAAAGACTTGAGGCATGAAACAAATATAAAAGTGTTAATACACTGAGAAAAATTATCATTATTAATAGAGAATAAGATTATATACCTAGAAATAGAGAATCAAAAAGAGCGAGATACTTTGATAAAGTAGCCATATATAAATATAAAAAATCCGTATTTTTATACCAGTTTTTAGAATTTAGTCATCAATTTTGAAAAACTTCTTGCTTAAACTGATTAAATGTTCTGTAAATTAATAGATTAATTTTAAGAGAAAATATTCATAGGACCTGGGGGGAGGGCAACTATTGGAGAAATAGATGGCTCAGGAAGAATTTTGCCTTATGTGTATGGTTTATATTCTTTTTCACAATAAGAATTTAATTGTAAATTTATAATTTTCTTCAGAACTTTAAGAGGAGAATAGAGGGAAATTCTAATCAGTGAATAATGGAAATAATAGAAATTCATTAACAATAATTTAGTGTGACTCTAGACCAGGTTAAATAAAGACAATAACAACATTCCAGGATAAATGAAGATAACAAAATAACAAATCAACACAAAACATGGAATATCAAAAATAACCTGCAAAGTAAACGGTTAAAACTTAGTATACAAAGAGTTTTGGAAAGAGTGTATGTTTAAAAAATTACTTTGGAAAAAAGTGGATATCATCCACTTTATGCTTTCAAAGAAATTAGAGATGCAACAATAAAGTAGGATAAAAAAGGATGAGATAATGGAATAAAGGGAAAGGGAATTTCCTGAGTTAAAGTTAAAGGTGGAAAAAACTATGACCAACTTGCCAGATGTCAAAATATATCAAAATCACGTAGTTCACGGGAGTCTTGATGTAAAGGAGAAAAAAGTTCTTAATGTACCAGAAATATATTTATATCAAAAAAATTTAAGAAATAGAAAAGATTATAAGTGGCATAGGTCCAATATGAAGAAAAATAATAAAATTGACATTTCTATGTCTCAACCAAGATAAACACAAAATAATCAGTCTTCAGGGCTGCTCATGGGTCCTTCTCTGGTTATATCTGCCTTCCTGCCAGACTATCATTCTGAATTTTTAACTCCCACTTTTTTTTGTTTTTACTGCTTTAGCACCTATATATGTATCAATAAACCATCTATGATTTAGTTTTGCTTGTTTGTTTTTACAGTGCTATAAATAAAATTGTATTTTGTGTATATTTCAATGACATATATTTTCACTCAAACTTGTGAGTTTGAAATTCACCCATAATGATGTATGTAGCTGCAATTTGCCATTTTTCATTTCTTTATGTGTTCCATTTTATGAATGCACCACAATTTATTCATCCATTCGTTTGTTGAATGGAAATTCAGGTTGTTTCTAGGTTTCTTTTTGTTGTTGCTGTTATTCACACACACACACACACACACACACACACACACACACACTTGAAATTACTGGGTGAAAGGAAGAATATATACTCTCTAGATAGTGCAATTTACCACCTTTCTCTTGCCCAACAGCTCCATTAATTCTCCTCTCAATCTCCTACATCATCAAATCTCTGCCTCCAACAGATTACGCCCATCACCATACAAATATACTATATTCTCTCCCATCTTAAAACTATCGTTTTTTTTTAAACCTCATAATCTTTCCAGTTCAGATACTGCTCCATTATTCTGGTTTCTTCTATGGAAAATCTTTTGGAAAGAGTTATCTATACTCACTATTTTCTAGATTCTCTTCTATCTTGATTTCTTTGACCTAGTCTAGTCTCATCGCTCCAATGAAACTGCCTATCAGCCACTATAGCACTATGCCTAGTGTTTTACTTTACGTCAAATTTTATTTTACTTGACCTACTGGTGGAATTTGATCCAGTTGATCATTCCCTCATTTATAAAACACCATCTTCATTTTTCTTCCATGTCAGACTTTCTTGTCTGTGCAATTTCACTTTGCTTTATTTCACTTTATTCTCAGTCACCTTCAATATCTCTCCAACCACTAAATGGTGGTGGCATCCTAGGATTCAGTCCTTGCCCCACCTCTCTCCTTTATCATTTTCATTCTATGTTTTTATACAGGCTGATGGTTTTCATTGTCATTGATATACTAAAGATCTCCAACTGTGTATCTTCAGTCTAGACTACCTCCCACTGATTTTCAGACTCACATATTTAAATGACTTGATGATATTTCCATTTCATGTCTAATAGGCATTAGCATGTAATATGCCTAAATCCAAAATTTTCTTCCCATACTTGCTTTTACCACTTTCTTCCTTATTAAAAATGGTGATTCTAACCTTTCAGTTGCTTAGACCAAAGAATGTAGTTATCCTTGATTCTCTCTTTCTTTCATTCCTCATATCCTTATCCACTCGTCAACAAATCTCATCAGCCTACCTTTAAACACACCAAAATATGAACACTTCTCACCACTTCTGTTATTATTGTACTGGATCAAGCCACCAGACCCCTTAAATCTCTGTTCAAATGTCATAACATCTGTGAGTCTTCTCTAACCATCTATGTTAAATTTCAACAACCCTACACATCCGAGTATTTCCCTTCCATGCTGCATTTTTCTCTTTTGTACTTATCAATAACTAGCATAATATATTTCACTTATTCTTTTTTTTAAACACTGTTTCTCCCTTTGTATAGTGTTAAGTTCCATAAAGACAGGGGTTTATGCTGCTTTTGTTTGTGGCTGGGTATATAGGACCTAGAAATTTTAGTTGAAAGAATGGATAAATGAATGGATGAGATGCATAAAAATGTGTTCAATCTCACAAATAATCATAACAGTGCAAATTAAAATAAGCATGATATATCATAAGTCTTAAATTAAGACAAAAATTAACTAAGACTAAACACTTTAGAAGGAAGGAAGCCATATAATTCAAAGTATTTGTAATGTGCAGTTCCCTGACTCAACAGCGAATTTATCTTAGATATAGGTATGTTCATTGCAGTGATGCACATATGTACACAAATAAAATGCATTTGTTTAACTAAACTGTTGTTAAATATTATAATAATTATTCAACGTGTTTATTGAACACAGGATGATCTTTCATTTCCTCTCTCTATATATGTGTGTGTATATATATGTATATGTTTATATAAATAGACTTTACTTTTGAGAGCAGTTTTATGTTCACAGAAAAACTGAGTTAAAAGTTACAGTTACCATATACTCTCTGTCCCCACACATGCATGGCCTCTGCCACTATCTACATCCTGAGTGCTGTATTTGCTATAATAGGTGAACCTACACTGACACATCATTATCATCCCAAGTTCATAGTTTACATTAGGGATTACTCTTGGTATTGTACATTCTATGTCAATTATTTTTTAAGGGAAATACATGTTACAAAACAGAATAAAGCATACTATCCCTTGCCCATTAAAAATATGATTATTTAGAAACATTTTTGATCTATGAAAGAAAATATTAATGTTGGTTATCCCAAAACATTAGTAATGAAGGTGATATTTTAGTGATCTGTACTTCATATATTTTATGTATAAGGGCACTTTATAGTCTTCTAAACATATGCTAGCATTTGCTCCTAGATTTCTATTATAAGTAATTAATCCAATTACACGTATCATTTAAAGAAAAAGGATAAACTCAGAAAATTTACAAAATTTTTAAAACTGTCTCTACATTCTTGTAACAGAGTGATTTAATACAATTATTAATGGGTCTACTTTTCCCCATATTGTGTTTTGAATGTACCTTAAATTAGATATTTACTATGAATTAAGGTACATTTTCAAACAATTAGATTGTCAAGTGAAAATCTAAAGTCACCAATGATCTTAAACAGATCCAATGTCTGGTAAATAGGAGTTAAACTGTATTCCAAAAAGAAAAAATATCGAATCTATTAATCCACCCTCACTCTTGAATGCAGTGCTGTAAACAGTTTTCTCAGGTCAGTGGAGAGGATAACGGGTTTTTAAAATATCACTTCTCAATGGAGAAATGTTTAAGACACCATGCTACTTTGTTTGCCTCAAGATATCAATCCCCATAAGTTGCAAGAAACTAATCAGAAGTTTCTAAAAGTATTAGTTCCAAACATGTGAACTAAATTTTAAAATCTAAAAGAATATAAAGCCTCTAATATTTTTATTAATGTAAGCATTACATTAATGTAATGTACATTACATTAATGTAATATATGGAGAATACTATGGAGAATACACCTTTGGGTAAAAAGAAAGAAAATAAATTAATATGGATAATATACTGATTGCTTTGTTTTGTGATTTCAGGATTTATACATCAAACTATCCTGAAAATTGTGAATGGTTTTGCTTCCTGATTGCAAAAATCAGATTATCACATAATTTTAGAAGTTTGTTCTTAGAGGATGAAGTGTAAATTCTCAATGTGCTTGATGCTAGCTTAGAGAAGATGGAACAGAATATAAATGACCCTTTAGAAAAAATGTTCAATACAGTATTTTTTACTGCTTCTGAGGAACTGTTAACCTATCTCAAAATTACTCATTTTGCATTAAAGTATAGGAGACAAATATCTTCCAAATATCTTAGGGATTTGGGTAGAATGAAATAAACATTTGTAGAAGTGCCATCATGTTAGTAAAATTGCAGACGGCTACATGCTTGAAGATGTGAGTTTTAGGTATAGTGCTGCCATTGAATAGCTGATCCACTTGGTTAAGCCAACTAACCAATACTTTGACCAGATTTCTTTGAAGGAAAATTAGTGCTCTAATATTGTATAACTCCATGAGATGTTATCTCTGTCTGAGTTTTATTTTTATAAGGAAAGCACATAAGCTTTCTAGGTTAGTTTTATGCCCATGTGCCAGTAAATTATATCTTTTGTAAGCTTCCTTGATTGTTTGTTTGGACGCTTGAAGAAAGACAATTTATTGTCATAATGATCTGGAGATAAATTCTGATGGCTGCATTGAAAAATAAAAATCCTAAGAAATAACATAAGAAATATTTATTTCCTGCTATCTGTGTGTGTTTATAGTGCAGAATGAATTAAACTTTGATCTTCGTTAGAAAAGTAGCATCTAGAATAATTTAAATATATCATCCTTAAGATGATCTTTGGAAGATATGGTTGCTACATAATTGAAAGGAAGTAGTATGAATTGCAGTAGGATTGGTTTGCTATATCTGTATTTGGTAGCCTTCACATTTTATGCTTCTGCATAAACACACATAAAACTAGTAATTCCAGAATTTTTTAGTTTTAGTTTTTGTTTTGCAACCAGAAGACATGATGCCTTTTCATGTCTACTTGAAGAGAACAAGGGATAACTTTTTTGTATTTTCAGTCAATAAGAAAAACACCTAACATTTTAGCGATAAGTTTATGCCTCTAATTGTGTGAATCACTGCTAATTAATATACTTTCCCCAATGGAATAAATAACTATTGAGCTAAGGAGAAGTAAACACAAAGTTTATAGTACAATTGTACTATTCAACTGGTATCATAGTCATATAAATATTTTAAAAACTAGTGTTTTGAGTAACTATACCATGTAATAATGCATAGAATAGAGTATGTGGTGTGTCTGTAAAGATTTTGCAAAAAACTTCATTATTCAGAATTATTACACACAAAAATAGATGAAATATTAAAGCAACAACTCTAACAGAGCATCTAATTTATGCTGAAATTGTTGGCCATTGATCATTCACACTGTACTGTGAGCTCACTGAGGTGTGGGACTCAGTTTTAATTATTTGTTGGTTTATTATTTTGTATCCTGAGCAGTGGGCACATACCTAACATAATTGATTGAGTTGCTATTATGTTTCAGGCACCCTTTTAGGTGTTAAGAATATGAAAGTAAGCAAAAAGACAAGGTTACTAATACTTCACTCTTATAGCCTGCAGTCCACTCAAGGAAATATGCAACAACGAAACATTGAAACAAAGGTAACTGATGGTCATGACCAATGCTATGACAACCACAGTTTTCTATAATAGAGGAATTTAACATGATCGTTAAGGTAGCAAAACCTCCCTGTGGTAGTATTGATTGACCTGCAATCTGGAAAAGAGTCCATATCAGGCAAGGGGAACAGCATGTTCTCTTCCTCCTGTGACATGAAGAGCATACTCAGCACAAGAGATGGAAAGAAGTCAGATTTGATTAAAAAGAAGAGATATTCCCACCAACAGTGTTAGAGGGTTCCCTTTTCTCCACACCCTCTCCAGCATTTATTGTTTGTAGATTTTTTGATGATGGCCATTCTGATGGCCAAACTACATACCTCATTGTAGTTTTGATTTGCATTTCTCAAATGATTAGTGATGTTGAGCATTCTTTCATGTGTTTGTTGGCAATCTATATATCTTCTTTGGAGAAATGTCTATTCAGGTCTTCTGCCCATTTTTGGATTGGGTTGTTTGGTTTTTTGATATTGAGCTGTATGAGCTGTTGGTGGGAATGTAAATTGATACAGCCACTATAGAGAACAGTATTGGAGGTTCCTTAAAAAACTACAAATAGAATGACTATACGACTCAGCAATCCCACTACTGGGCATATACCCTGAGAAAACCATAATTCAAAAAGAGTCATGTACCCCAATGTTCACTGCAGCTCTATTTACAATAGCCAGGACATGGAAACAACCTAGATGTCCATCGAAAGATGAATGGATAAAGAAGATGTGGCATATATATATATATATAATGGAATATTACTCAGCCATAAAAAGAAATGAAATTGAGTTATTTGTAGTGAGGTGGATGGATCTAGAGACTGGTTGAAAATCAACATATAGAATTTATGAAGCTCTTGCTGCTCCTGCTGAGGCTCTTGCTACTGTTGCTATCTTGGTCTTGGAGGATGAGTTCTTTGAAAAGATGATTGCAATGAAGTATAGTCAGCAGAATGACTGGAGGGAGTGTCTTTGGAATCAACGCCTGTGGAAGGAAAGTGAAGGAAGCAGGGCTGGGCAAAGGGAGTAGAATTGTAAGAAGGCTAATGACAGCCTTAGCTGACCCCACAAGTAGCTGCAAAGCTAAAATGATTCTTTACAATTTTCTCCATTGGGCTTACATGGTCACACCTTTATTCTTCTGTCTTTTTCATTCTTTGGATGTAGGCATCCTCAGGAGAGCTGTGACCTTGTGGGAAGGAGCTCTTTGCATCTGAGACATCCATGGAGGGACTGACAGTTGGTGTAACAAGTCCTTTGATAGGGGAAATGGGTACATATCACTGTGCTCAGTATACCTGTCTTCTTGTTTCAGATGCCAAACTTGTTAGATCTCTGACTTTCCCAAGGTTTAACAGAGAGGTCATTGATCTGACCGAGGAGCAAGAGAGCTCTAGCCCTAGTTCTTCCACACATTGCTTGGGAAAAACTTTTATTCTATTAATTTATTCTATTCTATTCAGTACTCCATTGCATCCTCCAGTGTATACTGTGTGATAATTATGGTGATATACATACATAACACATCCTCTTTGATTCTTATAAAAATACCATTTTTTGTTTCCTTACTAATTTTCTGTCTGGATGATCTGTCCATTGGTGTAAGTGAGGTGTTAAAGTCCCCCACTATTACTGTGTTACTGTCAATTTCATCTTTTATAGCTGTTAGCATTTGCCTTATGTATAGATGTGCTCCTATGGTGGCTACATATATATTTATAATTGTTATATCTTCTTCTTGGATTGATCCCTTGATCATTATGTAGTGTCCTTCCTTGTCTCTTGTAACATACTTTATTTTAAAGTCTATTTTATCTGATGTGAGCATTGCTACTCCAGCTTTTTTTCATTTCCATTTGCATGGAATATCTTTTTCCATCCCCTCACTTTCAGTCTGCATGTGTCCCTAGGTCTGAAGTGGGTCTCTTGTAGACAGCATATATATGGGCTTTGTTTTTGTATTCATTCAGCAAGCCTGTGTCTTTTGGTTGGAGCATTTAATCCATTCACATTTAAGGTAATTATCGATATGTATGTTCCTATTAATATTTTCTTAATTGTTTTGGGTTTGTTTTTGTAGGTCCTTTTCTTCTCTTGTGCTTCCCACTAATACCATTTTTTAATGTGATAAAAAAACCACATTACATAAAACTTATCATTTTTTAACTATCTCTAAGTGTACTGTTAAGTAGCGTTAAGTATTTTCACATTGGTGTGAGACATGTCTCCAGAACTTTTTCATCTTGCAAATCTGAAACTCTACACTCATTAAATAACAATTCCCCTTTTCCCCCTTGACCCAGACCCTGATAACTACCATCTACTTTCTCTTTCTATAAATTTGACTACTTTAAGTAAATCATATAAGTGGAATCATACAGTCTTTTTGTGACTAGCTTATTTTACTTAATGCACTGTCTTCAATATTCATCCTATTGTAGCATTTAATAAGATTTTCTTCCTTTTTTAAGGCTGAATACTATTCCATTGTATGTGTATACACATTTTATTCATCTATTTGTTCATCCATTGACAAAAATACTATTTTTACAAACAAATAAAATGAGGTTCAGAGAGGTTAAACATTATCCTAGGATAAGCAGTAAATGAGCAAAACGGTCAAGACTAAAATCTTATAATTTATAATCTTATAATTTCTAATTCAGTTTTCTTGGACTAATTGATGTCTAAGGTGATTTCACTTTCAAAATTCCAAGTCTCTCAATGCACTGAAATATGCCATGCCACAACAAGAATCTGTATATTTTACTTAAAAAATGCGTTCCTGATATAACATCAATCAGTCGGGTCTTAAAAAAGGGAGATGTTCAAAGAAGGCTTACATACATGTTTACATAAACTGATTTATTCTGAAGTGTTGTGATCTTAAGTTCCTGTTTAGGAAGTTTACAGTTTTTAAGGAATTATTACTGAAAATATTTTAAATGATGTTACTGACATTATTTCATACATGTAAAAAATAGAGGACAAAAAGATTACTATTACTAGATATGACTGATTCTACTCATTGAATATATGAAAAGGATGTATTTTGGCTTATGGTTACATTGATGAAACAAGCCTAAATTTAATTCAATAATTTTTGTTTGATTTGTTGTAATTGCTTTACATTACAAATTTAAGCATCCATAAAATTTTCACCTTAAAACAATGCCTAGAGGAATCTGAAAATTAAATTAACAAGAAGGTTGTTTAAAGTTGTGCTTCTCTCCTAGGGAAATGCTCTAATATTCTAAAGCAGTGGCTCTTGATGTGTGAGCCTGGGACTAGTAGCATTAGCATCACTTGTAAGCTTGTTAGAAATGCAAACTCTCAGTTACCATCTCAAAACTGCTGAATCAGAAATTCTGGGAAAGGGGCCAATCAAGCTGAATTCCAACAAGCCTCCTATATTGATGCATGTTGAAGTATGAGAACTACTGAGAATCACTACTGATCTAGACCATTTCAGACTGGAGAGAGGTTTATGTATTGATACTTAGATATAGAAAACTGGCGTGAGTGGTCACAGACCTTGGAGGAGGGAGAGAGAGACTAACTGAAAGAAACTGACTCCTGGCTGGGAAAAATAAGGAAATTTATAAGAAAGATAAAACGTTTCCTTGCATTAGTATTTAACGAGGTGAAAATAAAAATATTATCCAGAAAAGGGTCAAACCTAGAAAGAAATGCAAAAGCAAAAAAAGGAAACAGAATTCATAGATTTTTCTACAGTACCTAGGTCTACAAACACCTGGGAGTGTTTAAAAATACAAATGTCTAGACTTTACCAGCATTCTCCCCTCCAGAGTTTATAAGGGCCAGATTTCCATTTTGTAAAAACTCCCCAGGTTGAGAAACATAGTTTTAGTGTGACTAATCCTGCAATAAACATGCTTATTGACGTGATAGCAGCAGTGTACCAGTATCCAATGATTCCCAGCCTGGGACTGGGAGGGAGGAAGAAATTTAATTAATTTATTAATTTACTTTTTTCAATTCAGATAACTCTGGTGTTTATTCTGGCTTGAGAATTGCTGCTTATTCCAACATTTCAGCAATTTCCAAGTTGAGAAAAATTAGCAATTTCCTTTTACATTTATTTTTGTTTCTCCAAAATAGTTGTTTCAGCAGTAGCTATATCTTTAGTAACTAAATAATTCATACGACTAAAATATAATAAACTTCAGTGATAAACTTTAGAAACACAAATAAAACTTTTTTTTTCATTTGTTTCCCAATATGGTATTATAGTCTTTTTACCATTCTAACCTCTGTTAACCCAGTTTTAGTTATGAACTGATTGTCACACTTGCAATTAAGATCATCTACATTTTTACATTTTCATCTGAATTTACTGGATTCTCTCTTTTTTTTAATTTTAAAAGCAGAATGGGGAATTCCCTGGTGGTCCAGTGGTTAAGACAGTGCTTGCACTGCCATGGACCCAGGTTCAATCCCTGGTCCGGGAACTAAGATTCATACAAGCCATGGCCAAAAAAAAAAAAAAAAAAAAAATGTGGAATTTCCTATAGCTGCTACCATCTTTGGAGTAAAGTACCCATAGGATATAGATGTGTGCTCTAGTTAAACAGTCTTTAGCACTTACTATATGTATTATATTACTATGTATAAAATATATCTATATCTTTAACTACCTATTGTACTATATATAATATTTACATATAAATGTGGCATCTTACTATGTATATTAACTTAGGGATAAATATATGCAACATGCAATATGTACGGATACCATGCAGAGAGGTGTCTGTTGATCTTTGGGTAATAAAATTAGGCTACACAGCATTTTCCCAGGCTATGGCTATTTAATTACTTCCTCTTGTAAGTGATTCCATTTGAAAGTGACTTTTTCCCTCATGCTCTTATAGATACAAAAAAAGTGATGAAAAGAATTTATATATCTATTTATCTCTCTCTTTATTTTTTGGTATAGGGAGGCCATGGTGAGCTTATGAAATTAGCAGTCCCTAAAATTTTCCCCCTTTGGTGACAACCTAGTCACTGAAAACAAAGAAGTTCACACTGTTACCTCTGTGTTCCAGGGAAAGCTTTGATCAATGTTTTACAATATGCCATTATCAGGTAACACATTCTTCACAGTAGGAAATTAGCAGGTGATAATGAGAATCAAGTCCAATATTTCACATATGCCCCTAAAAGCTGTAATTCCAGCAGGAGGAAGGAGCTGAGAAATTGAATTACAAAATGGTTTTCCACATGTTGATTCACTAAATAGAAAGGTAAATTCTTTTTAAAATCAGAAAGGTGGACAAATGTTAGGAAATCAGAATCTGCAAGCAACCGGGTAACAGTATTGATAATTAACTGTGGATTATCTATCGCATGCAGTGTGTTTTGGTTGAACTAATTTTTAAAATAACAGAGACTATTTCCATGTATCACTGACCCCCAAACAAATATCTTGGCTCATTTACAATTAACAACAAAAGTTAAAAGTTATTAAAAATTGAGCACCAGCTGAATTTCCTGGGCAACACCCAATGTAATGTATGGCATAATTTTGTGTGAAAGATCTGCCTGTCTTAGAATCTCCATCACCAGATTGCCAAGGCAATGGAGATGTCCAATTATGACTATTCTTGGGGTTAAAACAGGGAAGAATTATAACATGGTGGCTAAATTCTAAAGCTCTGGAATCAGAAGTTTCAGGTTTTCATTGAGTCCTATGCGGTCAAACTGTGTGAATTTCGACAAGTTGCCAAACTATCCGAACCTCTTTTGCTTTTCCGGTGAGGCTGATGGAGGGAATAAAAGTGAATCTTTCATAGGTAGATGTGAGAAATATAGGTGAACATAACAATAAAGTCCTTAGAGTACTTGGGAATGAGGGCTACATAATTTTTAGCTATAATTATGATGATGATGATGACTTCTACTATTATCATTGTGTGTCTAGCTGAGCTCTGATAACATTTCCAAAGATATTGCCCAGGAAGAGGTAGACTGTTAAGCTGTCATCAGCCATTAATAAAACCTGAAATAGGCTATGAACTTAGATAAACTTCCACCTAACATGGAAACATGTTTTGAGGAAATGAACACATGTCAGGTTGGTTTTAAGAAAGCATAGTGGTAGTAGGAGGAGACAGAGGGAAAACTTCAGTGCATATAAGAACTGTTGCCTCAGGAAGGCTCAAATGGGTCCTGGGAATTAAGTACCTCATTACTGCATGATGACATTGGACTGTCAGTAACAGCATGCATCAGAAGAAGAATGCAATGTTTTCTTAAATACAGTGTGAAGAATTTAGGGAGCAAAACTGAAATTATGCAGGAGGAAAACTTTGATAATTTAAATGGACGTTTATTAACAGGCATGTGCCAGGGACCATGTTAGGAGGCGTAACAAAGTCATGCTGCTCCTAAATAACATTGTTGCTTAGACCTTTAATGTGTCTATTAAAGACAGCCATCTCAATTTAACTTCCAGAGCAATTTTAAAATGTGCAAACACATATAATTGATATATATATATATCTCAATGTGTATATTTATATATATACACACACATACATCAATCTGAGTTATGATATAGTATTTTTTAAATTAATTAATTAATTTATTTATTTTTGGCTGCATTGGGTCTTGGTAGCTGCGCATGGGCTTTCTCTAGTTGCGGTGAGTGGGGGCTACTCATTGGGGTGGCTTCTCTTTCTGTGAAGCATGGGCTCTAAGCATACAGGCTTCAGGAGTTGTGGCACATGGGCTCAGTAGTTGTGGTTTGCAGGCTCTAGAGCGCAGGCTCAGTAGTTGTGGCGCACGGGCTTAGTTGATCCATGGCATGTGGAAAACTTCCCAGACCAGGGATCAAACCCGTGTCCCCTGCATTGGTAGGAGGATTCTCAACCACTGCACCACCCGGGAAGCACTGATACAGTATTTATATGTTACATTTGTGCTTATTTTTTGCAGGATTACACAGATTATTTCACCATACAACAGCTTGCTTTTTTTTTAAACCAACATTTTAAAGCCTGTTAATGAAACAATTTCCTTCCAGACAACTCTTATTACCTGTGATATAATAGACTATGATATATCCAATAAATTTCTGGATAAGATAAAACAAAGTGACCTTCCACAAGATTCTATAGTAAATCTGTGTAAGTTATAGGTCTATATTTCCCTTAATTGACCCACTATAATAATAATGAAAAAGAAATAATTAGCTTTCTTAGCCAGTCTGAGATTGCTCACTATGACTCGACAATTGTTATAGTAATTGGCTACTGAGAAAATGCCAAGACATTCACAGAAATCCAGAGTTCATCAAAAGGTTCTGCTTTATTAGTCTTTTCTGTTGAGAAAAATCATGCTTAATGAGAGGGGAAACAAGGCAGGGGAGAAAGGTAGAGAGGCAGTGCTGTGATTTGGATAACTATGGAAACGGTTGCTAGGAAGCACATGTCTGCAAATTCTTTCCCTGGACCCACTTCCTCAGCCCCTAACCCTTGCCCCATTGCTAGGATTTATATTGCCATTTATCACCACAATTGGTCAGTGAATATTTTAGAGTAGATGGGCTAATAATGGTCGCTCTTACACTATCTTTGAATCTGAAAAATAGCATATATCATTGTGATGACACAGAACTGCTAATGAGAGAAGAAATAGATGTTAATGTCTACTGAGAAGATTGCTTTCTGGTGTTGAATTAACTATTCCTATTGCTTAGCACATTCCCAGCACCTCTGACGAGACATGATATTCAACTTTTTGGATAAAGAATGCCAAATTTATTTACTCTTAGCCCCATGTCACGTTTTTTGGTAACCTGGAGGACACACGCTAAATTTATTTTTAAGAATAGTGGAAATCGACCCCAACAAATTATTACAAATTGTATGATGTTTGATGATCCTCTTTGTGATGGGTTGTATTTTTGTGTTTGTTCATTTAAAAGATGCCTCTGCAATGGGAAACACATACTCTGACAGTGTTACAGGCCAATAAACAAATCCCTATTATTAATTACCACTGTCAGAAAGTGTATTGGTATTTGATTACTGGCAATGGTTCCTGCTGAACAGATTCTTTGGTAATAAGATCCTTGATTCTCTGGAAAGGTAGCCTGACAGATTAACCAACCTGTGATTTATCCAATCAAGGACACTCTCAGGAAGATTTGAGTGTTTCCCTCCCTTTCAATCATAATAATGAGGCTAGCTAGCCCAAGATCAAGATAGGCATTTTTTCCCTATGAACTCTTAGAAAAAGAATCAAGCCCTGCTCATTAGTTATTACACTGAGATAGTTCTCTAGGAACATGAAATTGTGAAAAAATATTGATTTTATGAAACTCAACAGATGTTTACTAATTATTAGCATCATTCTTTCTGAAAATAGGAAGGGCTAGTTAAGAGATTATATTAGTTTTCTATTGCTACTGTAACAAATTACCGCAGACACTGGCTGTGGTATCAAAAACATAAATGTATTATCTTACAGTTCTGGAGGGCAGAAATCTGAACTGGTCTGTCTGGGATAAAATCAGGGTGTCAGCAGGGTTGTATGCCTTCTAGAGGTTCTAGGGGATAATCTGTTTTCTTGCCTTTTCCATATTCTAGAGGCTGCTGCATTCCTTGGCTAGTGATCTTTTTTCAACTTCAAAGCCAACAATAGCCACTTGAGATTTTTGGGGTTTTTTTTACATTGTATAACTCTGACACTGACTCCTCTGTCTCCTCTTTCACTTATAAGAATTTTTGTAATTATATTGGGCATACCCAGGTAATCAAGGACTACCTCTACATCTCAATTTCAGCTGATTAAAAACCTTATATTCATCTGCAACATTAATTCCCCTTTACCATCTACCATAACATATTCACAGGCTCCAGGGATTAGGATATGGACATATTTAAGAGGACATTATTTTGCCTACCTCAGTATATAAACTGATTTTTCAAAATTTATGTTGAAAAGGATGTAACTATATCTACTATGGCAACTAAATATTTTGGAATACAATGTTGGAGTTTGATATTTTATTATTTTATATTCTTACAGATTGTGTCAGTTAAAAAATATTTACCACTTAGGAAATCTCTACCCTGTTACTACAATTAGATTCCTTAAAGCCTGGAAGATGAGAGAAAAACTATAGGAAAATAAATTTAGTGGAGAAAATTAATAGAAGGACTTCCATATATAAATATATATATTAACATTAACTGAAACAAAATACATCAACCAAAGAACAATCATTTATATTCTATTTTACTGGCATAATATGTTTATGGATACTAAGATTCAAATTTTGTTATATTAACTTTTCTGAATTTGAGATTAATCTTTCAACTGCTATTGTTCTAGTGGGAGTTATAAAGCACTTCTTTTGCATGTATATTGCATCAAAACTTGCAGAATGAATGTAACTAGCTTGGAAGAAAATTCCAGACGCAAAGAGGGAGCACTCTTTTAAGAAATGCTACAATAATAAAACTCTCTCTGGCAGAGAAGATAATGTGTGAAAACACACACAGTCGCAGACAGATACATACACTCTCTCTCACACACATAGACATACACATTCTAAGTTGAAGAGTTTCAGAAGAGTTGAACACTGAATGTGAAAATGTTTTAATGGCACTTTAACCAATATATTTCACTTATATTTTCTTTTTAAAGTCAATAAAAGCATAACATTATTATGTCTAAAGAATCTCAATAAATATAAAAGCATGTGATAAGAAACTATTGTAGGGCTTCCCTGGTGGCACAGTGGTTAAGAATCCACCTGCCAATGCAGGAGACACGGGTTCGAGTCCTAGCCCGGGAAGATCCCACATGCCGTGGAGCAACTAAGCCTGTGCGCCACAACTACTGAGGCTGCACTCTAGAGCCCACAAGCCACAACTACTGAAGCCTGCGGGCCTAGAGCTCGTGCTCCGCAACAAGAGAAGCCACCGCAATGAGAAGCCTGCGCATAGCAACGAAGAGTAGCCCCCGCTCGCTGCAACTAGAGAAAAGCCTGCCTGCTGCAACAAAGACCCAATGCAACCGGAAAAAAAAAAAAAAAAAAAACAAAAAAAAAAAAAATATTGTAACATAGTTTCACTAGCAGCATCTTCTTTCTTAGCTTTACATAAATAATAGTGTTTCTTATCACTGATGACATCCTAGCTTGAATGAAATAGTGTATGCCTTTTTTATATCTAGTATTCTTGCCTCTAGAGACCTATCACCACAACACTATGTTGGAAGGTCACTAGCAGTACCCTATATTTATCACAAGGGTGAACGGTGCCCCAAGGAAGCCAGTCAGAATATTACCACCCCTTCATCACTGGGAATGTCACTCATGGTACACCCATCCTCATCAAAAAAAGATGAGCAGTGATACAAGTCAGCCACTTAGAATATTTAAACCCCTGGTTATGACATATTTCTGAATTGGGGTCAATCAGTCTTTCCTGAGATATGATATATTGGTCTTAAAAGAGTTTATTCTGCTGGAATCAGAATCAGTTTGAATGACTTTTGCTGGAACTGATTAAAACAATCTTCCTTGAAGATATGGAGACATATAATGAAAAAAAAGTTAAAGAAATGTATATAAAAGCATATATGAGAGATGGAGAAAAGTAAGAGTCCATATAAGGTCCACTGGGGTCTTGGATCTAGCCATGCCTAAAGGAGTGATGATTATGATGTCTCTGGTTGATTTCATATGCTTAATTTTCAAATATAATTTAATATCTGTTTTGAATTTTAAAATATTTTTGTATTTTAATAGAGATCACATCAATTTATAGCTAAATTCAAATCGTATTGACATTTTTGTAATATTGACTTCTTTTCAGAAATGCAGCATTTAAATTTCCTTGTATTGTTCCTATTTGCTATATTGTTTCATTAGGGTAATTTCTTCCTGTAAAGGTCCTGCCAGGATTAGAACCAATTATCTAATTATATACTGAAAATATATAATTAGATATTAAAGTGGACATATGTTTAAAGTCTACACAAGAAATCAGAACAAATCTCATACTCTAAAGGCTGAAAAACACCACATGCATCACAAAATCTGGAAGCACAATCTAACTCTTTTTGGTTTTTATTAACTGCCGAATGTACTCCTGTAATACATTTCCCCAGCATTTTTTGGATAAGTATTCTTTGATCACCTCTTCATATAATGATAATTTTGCAAATTTTTTTTAGCGAGAAGAAAGTATCAATTTGTATTTCTTTAGCATGGTTGATTTGAATTAATTTTTTGCTGTTAATATTTGTGACAAAAAGTAAATGTGAACCAAATTCTTCAGTAACAATTTCACAAATTTAATGATTAGAAGAAACTTCCATTGCCCCAAACATTTCAAATCATGCTTCTCCTCCACTAAACCACATATGTCCAAGATTGAGTGCCATTGTGTAGGAGTTTTTCTGGAAGCCTTTCTTACACCAGAATGGCTAGCAATAACTTAACTATACAGGGATATGGCTGCAATTCATATGAATAGATCCTAATAAACCCAAACAAAATGTGCCCCCAATCCTAACGGTCCCTTAGCCAGTTCCTAAAATGCGTATGCCCATTCCAATGGTTCTAGTTGAAGGGGTAGAGAGATGGAGGAGGGGAAGTAGGATTAATCGTTGAGATACTATCCTCAATCATTGAATAAAAATATCTTATTTTTACAAATTCTAAAAAAATATGTAACTATGTGATCACATTGTTGAGTTTCCTCCTAGGACCCTGAAATTATCCCATACAAGTGAGGATCCTGAAGTTCAAGCTTCATTACCTTCCCAGTAAATTTACCTCTAGGTCTTGCAAATAATTTTTAAGTATCTCATCTTTTATTTTAAATGTTTATGTATATATATATGGCTATTTATATTTTGTGAGAAACCATCCTAGTCCTAAATTGTCTATAATATTAATAGATGTGATAGAATCGCATTCTTGATCAGTTGGTAGTGTTGTATTCCTTCATTGTGCGTATCTCCTCGTAGTAGTTGCTTCTCGCCTCATCACATATCTGTAACCATGAAGTTTTTCACCAGAACACTCACAGTCCATGTGCCAGGCCAGATGGGAGGGTCAGCTTCAACTAAGTTCTTATGGCTCCTTTATTTCAGTATTTTTTCTTTTGTCATAAGTTCCACAAAATTTCTACTATTGGGGCAACATCACTGTATCATTATGATTATTTTACTTTTCATTTTGTTTTCCTCCTAATATGCACAGAAATAAATGGTAAACAACTAAAATGATTTCTCTGTTCCCTGAGATAGTTTGGTGGAACAGAAGCACGCCACTTTAGCAGATTTTGCCAGCACTTATCCAACACCTCAGGGTGCTTACAGAACTGCTTATCTGCTTTTCTCCAAATTTGAGAATTATATTGAGCACGGCTAGTGCCCTGCCTAGATCCCCTTGGATCCTTTTTATAAGTTCTGTGCATCTATCCTCAGCTTCTTTGTGCTTTGTTTTTTATGGTTTTATAAAGAGTTAGGACTTTTCTGCACAACTGACAGAATCAATAGCTATCTCTTTGGAAAAACCAAGAGTTTCAACTCCTAGACTAAAGCACTCTTTTTTTTTTTTTTCCCTTGTTAAACCCAAAACCAGAGAATGTACTTTTCCAGATTTCCTCACTCTTAGCCTATCTGTTTCTGAGAATGGATAGTGGAACATTTGCCTTGTCCCACACACGTTCTTGTTTCCATGTTTCTTTGTCTTGTGACCAACCTAAGTACCTGAAACTTATAAAATTTATGCTAATGGGTAGGAGAAATTTAACCTACTGAATTTTTCCTTTTTTCTATTTTATGGTGCTCTTACTTTGGGGCCATTGATAGATCAGGAGGCTACCCTTAGAGATTCAAGAAAGATGGAAGTGGCTGAGAGGTTTTTTTTATATCCCTTGAGGCAGCCAATAGTCACTGATTGACTGGTGCAGGAGTATGAATGCTAAATTCCATTGCCTTAAGGGGTTGGGGGGAAGTGAGATGTAATTTGTACTTCAGGTCTCCTCAGCTGTATTAACCTGAGAACTAGAATTGGTATGATCAGGAATCACATCCATGCTTGACTTCCCCTTCTATGTCTTACTTCCCCTTCTCTCTTACTGGTTTCCCCTGGGAACACTTCCTTAGTAAATCATTGCACATTAGTTCCCATCTCATAGTCTCTTTTTAGGGAACTTGAATTAAGAAAGTGGTATTACTGAAAATTTACTAGCATTCTGTCCTTAACCAAATTCAGAATTTAGTGTTTCTTTTCATGGCTGCAATTTTTCAAAATTTTTTCCTGAAATTTCATGTGCTTCTTTGTTGTTATAGACAATACACACACACACACACATACATACACATACACATACACATATACATACATGCACACATACAAAGCAACTATTCTGAGGCCAGAATGAAAAATCTGGACTTGTGAGTATGTATTATCTCTGGTTAGTTTCCTATTGTCAATTCAACTTTGAACCCAGTGTATTGGAATATTATGAGTACTCAAAAAATGTTAGGAATCAATGAATATAGTTTTACATATTATTAATTGTGAGAATACAAATATAGTTACTAAGGGAGGGAGGCTCCTACTGGGAGATTTTCTATTCATTTTCATTTTTCTATCTCTATCTATCTATCATTTATCATTATCTATTGCAGATAGGTAGATAGGTTGTGTGATATATGTCTCTCAAGTTATAGAACGAAAGGACTAATTGGCCTATGGACATTTTATTTTTTCTCATTCTTTTAGGTTGTTAATTGAGAAATCAATAATATCACCGGTGGTTGACTTGGTTCAGTAGTTCAGCTAGCTGAAGTCAGCAACTTGGTCAACCATATTGTTACCAGATTAAAAGGCCTATGCAATGAGCTCTGTCTATATACTTTTAATCTATTTTTTAAAAATTCTTATATTTCAGTACTTTCTAAAGTGAGTGGCTGATAAGTGACAAGTGGAAAAATAGGTTGAAGTAACTGTGTTAAAGAAAAACATCTGAAGGCACTCTATTTTGTAGAGACGGCTAGTAAAATAACAGTTATTTATTTTGAGTTTTGCTGTCCAGAGGAAAAATGTGCTAGGTAACAGAAACTGGGAGAAGATATAACAGAAATGTTGATGCTTTCTTCTCAGGAGAAACCTGAACTCTAGTTGAGTGGTTCCTGATCTTCTTTTCTCTTCCTCTCTGACATCTATTTTCAGATACATCACATTCCAATAAGGACACAAATTTGGATTGTCATTCTCTGTCACTGTTCCTCAAGCTATTTAATTCATGTCTACTTTTAATAAACATAAAAATCTTTCCTCCATTTTTGATACAGCTTGCCCTCCAAACTACTTCATTACTTTAAAGAAAATCACTGCTCTGTTGTAAATTTTCCAGTATTATTTTGCATTTTCACCAAAAACTTTTCATCAAATCCTAGAAAATTCAAAGATTATTCTGTTTCAGAAGAAAATCCAATGCTTGTACTATCAGAAGGGGACAACTGATAGTTCTTGCCAGTTTTATATTAGGAATACTAATAATTAAAGTAGTAGGGTTGGCCATATACTTTTTCTTGCTGTTAATAGAAGAACAATGTCTATTGTGATAACTTCTATAAAGTTAAAATTAGAAAATTAAATGAAAAATTCTAATTGCTAAGAAAAGACATAACAGTACTCTTCCAAAAAAAGAATTAGGCCAATTATTGTTGGACATCATGAATCATCAAAGAAATGCCAAAGAAATTCATAATGAAATACTACCACACACCCAATGGAAGGACTAAAATTTTAAATGCTCTTAGTATCAAGTGTTGACAAGCATGTGGAACAGCCATGCTTTCATACATTGCTGGGGCCAGTGTAAAATGGTACAACCACTGTGAAAAACTGGCAAAGTCTTACAAAGTCAAACCTTATGACTCAGCAATTCCATTCCTAGGTATTTGCACAAGATAAATAAAAATATTTGTTCACAAAAGTCTTTTACAAGAATGTACATAGAAAGAAGTCTTACTCATAATAGCTCCAAACTAGAAACAACTTAGATGTTCATCAGAATTAGAAGCACAAACAAAGATCAAAACTATTGATACAACATTCAACAACATTTATGGATCTCAAAACACAAGATCAGCGAAAGAAGACAGATGGTAAAGTGTATGTACTGAATGATTACATTTACATGAAGTTCTAGAATAATCAAGGCTAATGGATGGTGATAATCAGAACACTTGTTACCTTGGAGGAGGTATTGACTGGACACAGTTATTAGGAAACCTTCAAGGATGATGGAAAAGTCCTCTGTCTTGAGCCACATGATGGTTACACAAGTGTATACGTTTGTTAAAAATCATAAAAAGGTACACTGAAGATCTTAACTTTTCCGTGTATGTAAAATATACTAAAATTTTTAAAAAGTAATGGAGATTAAAAAGAGAAGAAAAGAAAAAAATAAATATTTTTTTTTAAAAAAGAGAAGAAAATAATTGAAATAACTGTGTGCAGTCGCTATGCTAGGCACTTTGTGTATGTTATATATTTTATCCTTACAGCAATCCAGTGAAATATATTTTCTATTTTCTACATATAGATAAAGATATCAGAAACATTAATTTATTTGACCAACCTATTAGAGCAAATGGAGAAGTCAGTATTCAATCTAAACTCATGACTTTTAAAGCTATTGCTTTTTCGATTACAATCATGGACTAGCTAATTAAGGCTTGTATGAAAGTAAAAATTGCAAACAGGTTGAAAAGAATATGGAAGAGGCTGTAAAAGGCCTCTTTTATTTGTAATAAAATTACAAATAAACACAAAAATAGAATAAGCCAAAAACAAGTACTGAGAAATGGAAAGTGTAAAATTAACAGAAAACTTATTATTAAAAGAAAGAAATTCACCCATCATTGTGAGAGATTAAAATATGAATAAATAAGATGTACAATATCAAATAAATACATTATAGCAGAGACCACCAGAAAGAAGATACCAGATGGAATATGCAAGAGCAATGTGATTGATCAGAGGAGTCTCAGTACAGGGTACAACACACTTTTTGTGATTTTTTTTGGTAAGCTATTTAACTTGCCTTATTTTTCTTCATGTGTAAAAGTAGAAAATCTAATCATGAATTTTCTTACAAGACTCTAAGGATTGTGGGGAGGATTAATTAGGTAACGTCCTCAGGAGCTTTGAAGATTAAAAGCATCAAATAAGTGCTAAGTATACAATATGAAACCAAAGAGGCACAATCAAAAAATACTCAAGTCAGAGAGATGAAAGGAGAAAAACAGGCTTAGAAAAGAGATGGAAGTGAAAGTTTGGAATGATATGGAAGGACAGCAGGAGTGAAGAGTTTGGATAGAATTAACTCTAAACACACATACATGAAACCAAATATGTTTAAAATAATGTTGATATATATTAATTCATTAAGATATGACTTTCTGAAAATATGCCTCAATGTTATTTGTATTGCAACAGAAACTGAGTATTTTCTTTGCAAGGTCCTATCTATCACTTCCAAAAGCTGTCTCCTTTCATTTTTGTCAAATCTGCTTTTAGGTGTCACATGCCTATCCAGCGTGAGGCCTTTGTTCCCAGATTCTACTTATCCCTATTGTCTATTCTAAATGTTCGAGATTCACAAAGTCAACCCAAAGTAAGATGGATGGGACTCAGTGACCACAAAGGGCGTCAGTGATCTGTGAAACAGGGAAATGAGCCAATCTCCAGAAAAACAACTGGATGGACTAAGAAACTCTAAAACCAGTTACTGTAGTCAGCTTTACTCTGTAATTTCTTCAAACCAAGTGAAAATTTCAAGGAGAAAACAACAAACAAACAAACTATTGTGACTTCATCAGAGAGATGGTGGTTCTTTAAAAAGTTTTGGGTTTTTTTGCATGAAAAATTTAGTTTAAATATGAATTTGGAATAGAACCAGAATATTTATCAGGAGGTACTACATAAACCACAGGTATTTTGTGAGTTTGAAGTAGAACCAGAATTTTAATGCCTGGAGTTATTAGTCCTGAGGAGGACCAGTGATAAGCAAAACCATGAGTTTGGCTTAATTTTCCAGGACTTACTTTTTTCCCCCTTCAAATGACCTTTTCACCTAAGTTTTGAATACCTGGTGCCTGACTAGTAATTCTATCACCTTCAAATTTCCAACTAGCCTTTTATGTTCACTCAGTGCATCATCCTCCTTCCTGATCTTGACTCTGAGAGCTACATTATATTTTGGCATCTTTAGGCTATCAAAATTTCAATTCCTTCTCCTCTTAAATTACTTTTATGGAAAAATGTGATCTGATAAACTAATTTACACTATGATATTATAAAAGTGCATTGGTGAGCCACATTTTTTCCTGATCCATTACAAACTACACTCAAATAGCCCAAATGCTGCTGAAGTACTTTGAGATAATTCAATAGGTTTCATCTCTACAAGCAAAACAGGAAATTTTGTAGCTTTTTAGCAGGTACTTTTGGGGTGGTAAATTAACCTAGAATCCTTCAAATCAAAAGTTCTTTTCAAGCCAGAAACACAAAAAGTATTTACTAAATTATTCCATTTATTAAATTTCAAAGATACATAGAACTCACCTATGGTGTTGTAAGAAGTCAGGATATTGGTTACCCTTGATTAGAAGGGGGACATGAGGGCTTCTGTGGTAATGGTCTGTTTCTTGATCTAGTGCTGACTACATAAATGTGCTCACTTTGTGAACAGTTATTGACTTATACATTTATAATTTGTGTACTTTTCTGTATTAGTATTATGTTTCAATTTAAAAAAAAGTTCTTTTCTATATATGGCTAGTTCTCCTTAAGATGACCTGTAAAATAAATCTTAAAAAGCCATAACTTATTTGAGTCCAGTGTTTAGGCTACCTTTTCATGAATCTTTCCCTGATCCTCTACCTCTGTTGAAAGTAACCCTGTAGTTATTTATGTACTTTCTTACCCTGTCTTCTGAACTATGAATGATAGTATTATATCTGATTCATCTTTGTATATACAATGGTGATGCATACCGTATATCTGTCAGATTAGGAAACTGACACTATGTTACTAAAACAGCTTTAAGTGCCTAATAAATGTTTTTTGAATGTTTGAATGATGCAATGAATGAAGGATGGGTGAGTGAAGCAAATATGGCCATTATTCATGGAACTATCCCTTGATGTTTCCAAAGACAAATTAGGATGTCAATGGATTATATCCTGCATCACGGTTCTGGACATGTATCTTTCCAGCTTGAATACCTCTAAGACTCCCATTGCATACTAAAATGCAAACTTCCCAGATAGAAATTAAAAGTTTTCCAGAATCTGGGTTCAAATACACTGTTCACCTCAACTGGTTATTGTATACACTTAAGTGCCCAGGGAAGGCATTTTAGCTGAACTAGATTTTGGCCATTTCTTCATGATGCCATTAAGTCGCTCATCCTTCACTCTATTTTAAATGCAGTTACCTTATTCTCCTTCTCACACACCTGTCCAAATTTATAATATTTAGTAGTGCTTCTGTGAAATATTTTTTCTTCCCTTCTTAATGCACCTTTCACATCTATTTCATGTTATTTGTGGTTTATTTCTATTGAGGGTGAGGATCATGTCATATCCATCTCTGTACATGCTATTTCTTTCAGTGCAGTACCTGTGATGTGGCTTCCCCTGAGGGATCATAGTGGACTCATCCCAGTAACACTGGTCACCAAATTTCAAGGAGCTAAGGAAACTGAGCCGAGTCCTGCCTTGTATAAATGACTGCGTACACAATCACCCTGAGATCAACAGTCTCCTGAAATTACTTCAAAGTCAAAAAGTAATATAAAGCTGGTAAGCCTGTAATAAATTTGGAGAAGATGTATATCATAAATTATTTTTCGTGGCTGAGAAAATTATAGGTGTATTCAAAAGCTGACTGATGAAGCTAAAAGAAATATTTCAAAGAGGGCTTTGGAACAAGGTATAACTGTGCCAAGGGATTCTGTGTATGATTACAATAAACAGAAAAAACCAATTAATATATTTATCTAAGCAGCTAATTTCCTCCCAGAAGAAAAATGGCACTTAATTAATTTGACTGAATAGGACTCCTAACTGTGAATTCTCAGCTATGCTGCTTAATGGGGTCGCCTAGAAGACCAGCTAGAAGTACAGAAGCTATTGAAGAGAAGAATTGGAAAAACTATGTATACCAAGAACCTTCTAATTAGAGGCAATTATTTGTAAACTTATTGTCCTGTTTTAAATGTATTATTAGAGATACCTATCTAGAGGGGAAGTGGTACACAAAGGGAGTTGGATTAAATGTAAGAAGGTAGTTCAAGTGCTATTGCTTTGGAAGGAACCTGCTAACTAACTCCTGGCTGTCTCTGGCCCCATCCCACATCCCCCTGCTAGCAGTGCGAGGTGGGTCACCCCTGAATTTTATCCTTTCTATCTTATATAAAATGAAGATAGTTAGGTTGATAAAAATATATGAAAGGATAGAAAAACTTCTAGCCATGCCCAGGAGCCATTGAAATCATTTTTTTCTTAATGTAATATTTTAGAAAGCTTCAGAAGAATATTTTCAATAGCAATAGCAAAAGCCTTGCTTTGATGTTAGATCAGAGATACCCAACTTTAGTGGTCAAAGTCAGAGAGTATCTAGATAAAACTCAAAATATTAAAGGACACTAAATACAAATGTAGGTAAATTCCAATGACTAATTTACATTGGATCTGCATTTTGGGCTTTTCTGCTAAAGGAACTTGGGTCAACTATGTCTTTAAATTAAACTTGTGTTTGGATAGGCTTTGGAAAGGGGCATAAGTATTTATAGAGTGACAAATTAACTTATCAAGATCATCAAATATTTTCTTTTTGACACTGTTTTGTGTCTGTGCCAGATAAACATGTTTGTTTGGCATGTAGTTAGAAATTTATGACATTTAGGGAAAGTCTGATCTATAGTACTAGGAAAGCCAGAGGGCTACTTGTATAAAGGGAGGCTCTAGGGCGATAGAAATATGCATCAACAAACAAAAAAAGAAAACACTTTGCATATCTTGCAAATATCGTCTGAGGCAACAAATAATAGTGCACTGATCTATTATGTTGCTAAGTGTTTCTGCTTTATATTCTCCCTCCACTGAAGCAAGTCTTAAGGTGCTAATAGAAACAATGAAGAGAAAAGAAAAGCCTTGGTGAGCATAAAAAGGTCCAAAACTGAAGGAAACACTTTCAAGAGAGATTTTTGTTTGTTTGTTTTAGGAGAATAAAAGAGGTTAATCACAGCTTCCATGACAGTTTATTCAATACTTGGAAATTCTAACAACCTAAGCAGGAGATGTGACATACTACTTACCTAAGGCTCCTTTCTTCCTACAGTGCTTAACTCTAAATAATCAACTCACTATAGTGAAAATCTGACCTGAATTTAGAGAGCATTTTCATTTCCCTCACAGACAGTCCTGTTGGAGGTACAGGATAACAACTATGATTTGGCAAATATTTCCTATGTGTAGTTATAGTTTGATTTTGAAATCATCTATAACCCATATCACTATGGGATCCAGCTGACTACAAAAATAGATATACATTGTGAAATATTATGTTTGAGATATTAATTACCAATGCGTGTATGTGGTAGTTAATATCCATCAAAAGTTTAAAAAAATAAGTAGGCAGTACTTTCGCTGAAATTTAAACAAACTCGTTCCAAATGCATCTGTCTCTAAGGCACTCATAGAAGAGCAAAATATTCTTGTATAGAATGCTGACTCTGCCAGGCACTGTTCTACACTGATAATCTATTGAAACATTTTTTTTTCATATTATTGGGTACATTTTTAAACAAAATCTTTTTTTTCAGCTAATTCTATTGTATGGTTGTAACATATGGCATTTAACAATTTTCCTCTTTTGAAAAGTTACGTAGGTGGCTTCTAATTTTATCATATTGTAACAATGTCATTTTGAGTATTCTCAAGAGGAAAAACATGCCATTTTTTTCCTGTTTTTGGGGGGGAGGGGGAGGGGGGTTCCTAGATGTAAATTTGCTATAGTAAATGTACATTTAAGGTTTGATAGGTATTATATAATTTCCCTTCAAAAACTTTCATCCCTTGTCTAGCTATCCCATGTCTGGTGAAGGGTCTCTCCAGAAAAGGATTTAAGCATAAACTTTCCATTTTACCCTTGCCATGCCTAATAGAATTGTCTACCCACAATCTGCTGAGTTGTGATGTTGAATAAATTGGGTTCTAGCATGGTCATTGATACTCTGTCCTCCTCTTTTCCTCCTCACTGCTTCATATCAATCTCATTTCCCATGTATGTGACAGTCTTCTCTACTAGAAAATAATATCCCTTTCTTTTTGAGTGTTTTATTCATTTTTATTTTCCTTCAGCTCATAGCACAATGTTTGGAAAATTCTAAATATTCAGCAAATTCTTGCTGAATAAAAACCAGCCATGGAAAATATGTCCTAGTGCATATACATACACCAGAATATATACTTATATACATGTAGACATATAAATTGATATAAAATTTATATATTTGTATAAATATTTTTATATAATTTCATATAATACTAGAATAGTAATTCTTTTCTAAGTCACATAGTGAATATTTTAAGCAGATATTGAGTTGTAAATCTCAGAAGCCTAAACAGAAATGACATTTTTAAGAGATTCTTTCTGTATTTGCAAAGACAACCAATGCCCCCTTAGATGTTTCTATCTGCAATGGAGCCATATTTAGATAAAGAGAAGTAAAAAACCTTAGAGTGTTTCATTAAATGAAATAAGTTAGATCAAAATAATTTCACTGGAAGTGTGATACAAACTTGTTCATGCCAAACACCCAACAGAGATTTCTGCCTCTTTGTAAAGTTTTCTGGCTCTGCATACCTGGATAGAACCTGATAGTAACTTCCTGGCATCATCTTCTGGGCTTGCTCAGAGTAGAGCTGTGATTTTTCTAGTATTACAGCTGATGGTTGACAGCTAATCCTAATGGAAAAGCAATGCCACATTTGCTAATCCTAACAGAGAAGCTAAATCACTTTCACTTTCAATCTGGAAATACAAAATCAGATGAGTTTTTTAAAACAAGGTGCCACTCTAAATTCCATCCCAGTAATTAAAGATTGTGTATATTTATCTATAAACATAAATATTTCAAGTCACTTGCTATGTTTAAGAATGTACTTGAAGTCACTTTTCTCCCATGTTATAAAAAAGACAGCAATTTTCACAACTCTATTTAAAAGGGTCAATAAAATTTATCACAAACTATTAAAGAATTGACGACTATTTCTTAACCATAGACTAAGCATTTTATTCTCTTTTTTCCTTAAATTTTCAGATTAAATTGTGAAGCTTAAAATTTATAGGATAAATATAAATTCATATATTGTTTTCAAAATTTCTTTTTTGGAACAAGCTAGTATAAGGAACCATATAGCTAATTTATATAATTATTAAATAAAAGTCATTGACAGCTAAGATTTGTATAATATTTCACACATTAGGAAAAATTTTCTCATACATATATTAGAGCAATCCACAAATGAGGAATATTTTATTAGAGTATACATTTTGGCATTGCAGGTGAAATCACCCACATCATGAAAGGGTTGGGCCCATTGTGTAGTGTAGTGGAAGTTACTCATACTGGATCACTAGACCAAATTATTAGATTTTCAAGAATTTTACTGGCTAGTTGGCAGATGTTGGTAGCCAAAAATGGGCCATGTTGGGAGTATTTACACCATGGAAATTGGCACAAAGTAGAGCCCACTCCACTCCACCCCAATCCATAACATTTTAAACATTTACCAGCACATCGGTGGGTTAGTCTATATTCTATGATCCTTGCTATTAACAAAATTCTAAAATTGCTTTACTTCCCTTTTTTTTATGCACAAAATGGAAGCCTTAATAATCTATTTATAAAACAGTGACTATCTGAGAACTAGTAAATGGTGAAGTTAAGATTAAAATGCAAGATTCTTTATTAAAAAATAGTCATTTATACTATACTTTTACTGCTTATACTAGTGGAGAATAAGTTTTAAAGGTGCTGGACTACTGGATGGAAAGGGGTTTCTGTTCTCATGGATTTTTTAGTCTAAATATCTTCATATTTTTCTTCTTTATATTATGCAGAAATAAAATTAGAAATCAATAACAAAGTGAAAATACTTTTTATTAAATATTTGATTGAGAACATAAAATCTTGGTAAAATCAATGGTACATGGCCCAGATATCATACCTCTGGGATTTAATTTCAAAACTCATTTGTAAAATAAGAAAATTTGAAATAAATTATATATGAGGTCTTTTATGACAGCAAAAAAATCTATGATTCTTTTGGTCAAATAGATATTTATAATAATACCCTGCATATATTTTCAACATTCCCATATATTTTGGATGCTTTACTAATAATGCCCATGTCTTGCTTCTGCATATAATGAGTCATTGTCAGTGGGGAAGATATTTTTTTAGGTGCATTATGGAAAGTTAGGGGCATCTTATAATACATACAGTTATGCCCTCTTCCATCAAAAATTATTTAGATAAAACATCACCTTGTTGTAAGGCTTTCTTATAGCCATCATGCTGAACTTAAGTAATTGGTTTATAAGATATTCATAATTAAATACCCAAATAAGAAGCTTTTATCAAATGGTAAGAAAAAACTCTGATCTGACACTTTTTAGAATAGCTAGAATCATGGCTTAGGTGGAGCTAAATGGATAGGGTACTCATTAGATCTCAGATGCAGCATAACATAGGAAAATGCTGAGTTCAACTGAGGTATATTTTTGAAAATAAAGAGCTAAAATTATGCATTTTAAGTATGTGGCACAGTTTTTTTTCCTACATTCAAAAGTATATATAAAAATCAAAGAACTAAACAAATGGAAAGATATTCCATGTTCATGAACAGGAAGACTCAACACTGTCAAGATGTCAGTTTTTTTTAACATATCTATAGATTTAATGCGATCTCAATCGAAATCCCATTAAGTTATTTTGTGGATATTGGCAAACAGATTCTAAAGTTTTCATGGGGAGCTAAAGATCCAGAATAACCAATACAATACTGAAGAAAAAGAACAAAGTTGGAGGTGTGACACGACCTAAATTCAAGACTTACTATAAAGCTACAGTAATCAGGAGAGCATGGCATTGGCAAAAGAATAGGCAAATAGATCCATGGAACAGAATAGAGAGCCTAGATACAGACTATGTAAATATAGTCAATGCATACAAAAGGGGTAGAGATAGTCTTCTCAGCAAACAGTACTAGAACAGCTGGACATCCACATGCAAAAAATGAATCTAGACACAGTCCTTACACCTTTCACAAAGTTTAACTCAAAATGGATCATAGACTTAATTGTAAAACATAAAACTATAAAACTCTGCTTTGTGCCAGTCTCAGCCTATCATTAGTGATGCTATTGGCTAGAAATGCCTATGTACCCTTGCCTGGGGCCTTTGGTGAGCCTCACAGACATTTCCTATTTCAAAACCAATGTTGTGGCTGGACTGGCCCTTGTGGTTCTTATTATGATTGCAAGAGACCCTCAGCAATAACCATAAGGGAACTCTGAAACTTACTCATAGGTCCTGGAGAATTGAGAGACACAGAGAGAGATAGAGAGAGAGAGAGAGAGAGAGAGAGAGAGAGAGAGAATGCACTAGTGCAGGCCTGGGGTTCTATTTCTACTGGGGTTAAGGGTAGAGGGCCAGAGTTTTGCGGGTTCACTCTTTACTGGTGAATTTGAAACACAAGAGCAGGAATTAAAGCATGAGAAGGGAAAAGCAAATGGCCAGTTTGTTATCTAAGCCATCTAGAGATCACTAAAACAAAGAAAACTTCTGGGTGGGGCAGCCTGCTCTTCATCTAGTCCTGTAGCTGGCAATGTGTTTATCTGAGATAGCTGTCTTTGAAGTGAATGCCTTGGCAATCAAAAGCTTAAAGTCAGACACATTACAATTAAAGAAAACAAAACAAAACTCTCAGGCACTTACACTACAAATTGCTAGAAAATAACAAAAGAGAAAACCTAGATGGGTATGGCAGTGCCTTTTTAGATACAACACTAAAGGTACAATCCATGAAAGAAGTAATTGGTAAGTTGCACTTTCTTAAACTTAAAAACATCTGCTCTCTGAAAGACACTGTCAAGACAATGAGAAGGTAAGTCATGGAGTGAGAGAAAATATTTGCAAAAGACATATCTAGCAAAGGACTGTTATTTAAAACAACGAAGACCTCTTAGAAGTCAACAATAAAAAAACAAACAAAGTCTTTGGCCCATTTGCTAATTAGGCCAAAGACTTTAACAGACAGCTCACCAAAGAAGATATACATATGGCAAATAAGCATATGGAAAGATGGTGGGAGAGATAAATAGGCAGAATACGGAGAATTTTCAGGGCAGTGAAAGTACTATGTGTGATACTGTAATGACAGACACATGACACTGCATATTATACATAGAATGTATAATGCCAAGGGGGAGCCATAATGCAAACTATGGACTTTGGGTTATTACAATATGCCAACGTAGGTTTATCAGTTGTAACAAATGTTCTACTCTGGTGTGGGATGCTGATAATGGGGGAAGGTTATGCATGTGTTGGGGCTGGGAGTATGCAGGAGATCTCTGTTCCTTACCTCAATTTTGCTGTGAACCTAAAAGTGCTCTAAAGAAGTCTTAATATAAAAAAAAAATGATAAAAACTGATCTCTATTCAGTAATATCTTGTAATATCACAGATCCAAATATCTTTAAGAAAATTTTTAAGGAGATAAAATTAATATTTCTCTCCTTAAACCAGGGCAACGTGGTCTCACTTTGTACCTTAATTTTAGATGATCTTGATCTTGTCCTGGCTCTCTGTCTGAGTCTCTCCACAGGGTAAGAAATTTTCAGAGACAAGAGCTCATGTCCATTTAGAAAGTGGATTCTTTTTTTTTTTTTTTCGGTACGCAGGTCTCTCCCGTTTCGGAGCACAGGCTCCGGATGCGCAGGCCCAGTGGCTATGGCCCACGGGCCCCACCGCTCCGCGGCATGTGGGATCTTCCCGGACCAGGGCACAAACCCACGTCCCCTGCATCCGCAGGTGGACTCTCAACCACTGCGCCACCAGGGAAGCCCAGAAAGTGCATTCTTACTCCTAGACTTCACTTTAGGTACTAGAACCACAGAATCCCCTGCCCTAACAGCCATGAACCAGATTTAGGTCCCACACAGTCTCAGTCTTGCATCTTAACTTGCAAGTGTGGACCATTTACTGGTGTGCACACCCCTAAATCCATGGGTTGGCCTGTAGATATTTGCAGAGGGTGTAGATGAAGATTGCACCTGAGACCTGGAGTACCAATGCATGATGGTGAGACCATTCATGGTGGAGAAAAAGGGAGGCTGTTAGTGAAGGGAAAAAGAAATACATAGGTGATGAAGGTGGAACATAATGTGGGTAGAAGCCCAGAGTTGCACTGTCTGGAAGGCCAGATTCTGGTACAGAATTCCAAGGAGATTTTCAAACCTGGTCTTCCAGAACATATGAAGGTATTTGTATCAAAGTAAGAAGATAGAATAAATTTAACTAACAATTTTTCAGCTTGATATATAACTTTTTGACATTTAGACTTACAATTTGTGAGCCTCCATTTTCACTTTTGTTCTGGGATGCACAGATGTTAGGGATGTGCTTGCCATGAATATTGTTAAGAACATTTTGTCTCCTCCAGTTTTCCTTACATACAGGCCTATGGGAAGAAGTGAGGAAGGTATGATTGTTTTGAATCTACTTGTTCAATAAGTTGCAAAATTCTTTTCTGACTCTCTCATACAACCTGTCTACTTAGAGTTCATTTCCTGTGCAGCTCTCCATATCACTGGAATCTGTTTGGCAATACAGTTGATGGAAATATAGCACATGGACATGTCCCTGCTGCCTCAACAACTACAATCTAGTATCATAAATGTATGTAACTTCTACTATCTAGAATTACCAGTTCTTGAATTTCTGAAATTACACAAATAGCAAGTAAAAATTTAGACAGTCAATCTGTGATATGTGTGCTTCAGTTTGGAATGGTTATGCCTTCAGAAAAATAAAACCAGGAAATTATCCAGGCAAGTTAATTAAAAATAACTTAGTGAATTTTATATTTCATTGTCTTTTGAAGGTAGTTTTCCTAAAATTCATACAGAAAATTCTGTCAAACTATGTCTCAGAAGAATAAAATTTAAACTATGTTATGTTTGCTGTCGAGAAATAGTATTAAATCGCCTCGGAACCTTTCTAGAACCAAATTTCTTATGGGTACAAAAAGAACAGTGTTTGTTTTGTTCTGATGTTTAGAATCAAAATATGCCTCCAATTTTGTTGGTTAATGATTGTCTTGGTTCACACACTTTGTGTCTACTTCCAGATATTGTGTTCCCATACAATGGCAGAGTTTTAGAAACAAATGTTTTACATTTAACATTACCATCTTTTCCTACTGCTTTCATTTCACAACATAGTGTTCATTGAAAAAAAAAGTTGGTGTAGAAGTACAGTGTTTTGGGAAAAGAAAATCCCTCAACAAGGTGAAATGAATGTTAAAGAAAATAATATGGGGTTAAAATGGGTCCTCATTTTAGGTAAATAACCTCAGAGCCACAGGTACATGTTAAATTTGAAATATATATTGTTACATCTTAAATACTGCTTAAAGATTTTAATGTTGTACATAATAGAATGACTATGAGTGTTACTACGTGACCTCAGATATCTTGTTGGCTTACAAGACTGGGAAACTAAGGACCGTTTACTAAGATTATGACTGAGTGTTGAGAATTTGAGGGATTTTTGAACAAGTGAAACAGAATTCAGGAAACACAGTACATATATTTGTAAATAACTAGGCAGTAGATTGTTCTTAATGTCTCTCTGCTTTCTTTGTCCAGTCTTCAGATCTATGAAGAGGCTGATCAACCACATTGGACTAGAACAAATGCCCCTAGGTAGTCCAAAAAATCAGTCATGGAACCAGTATGGGAGCTATTTTGCCCCTAAGTCAGGCAAGGAATATCACCACTGTTAGTAATTCCACAACAAGGGCCATGCAAACTCCATTAATGAAAGTATGACTGAGTGAGCAGAGAAATTCCTATTAACCAAGACTGTGGGGATGAGTCAGTGAGATCAGTCAGATTTCTTGTGTGACCATCTTACTGTCTTGATATAGCAATGCCTACATTTGAAATGCATTGACAATTTCACATGAGACTGTAATATTTCAATACAAAAAAATCATATGGTGGGAACACTATTTTGTATTGTTTTGAAAAACATATTTAGAATAACAACTTTTTGAAGTCTTATGAGTGTATGGTTTTGAAATGTTTTCAGTAATAAAAAGATTTTCTAATTATCATTTAGATAACTTTTTCTGAAGATCTCAGAGCAATACAATTATGCAAGGTCTTTGTAATTTGCGAGTTTTATATCATAATGCAGGAACAAAAAAAAAGTCCTTGTGAGTTTAAGTAAGTGTTAAATTGAAAACACTGAGTTAAATTTAAAGAGGTATGTATTCATGTTTGATAAAACTACATGATATATTACTTTGAATGTTGAGACCCATAGAAAATCACTTCAATAGATTTAAAAAAATGTGCAAAGGCTCTGAAGTTAATACCACTTCAAAGTTGAAAAGCTATATGCCTTAAATGGTATAGGATTTTTCTACAGAATGCCATTAAATTTTTAATTTTACAACTATGTACAAACTTTAGGATGATCCCACATTTGGAAACATACCAAAAATTAGGAGATGCTGTTTTTGAAAGTATGGTAGGAAAATATACATTGCATTTCCATGGTGTGATTTTTTTAGAAATCTAAAACCTGAATTTGAAGAGTGAAAAAAAAAAGATGTCAGAAACTATTTTCCACTCTATCAACTATATGTGCTATTGGAAAGTCTTTTAAGTCCATTTCAAGCTTTCAAAGTTCTTTTAAATTATTTTAAATTTAACTCCCACATTAAATATTAATCTTATGAAAATATATAGGAATAATTACAGATTTAAATAAAAATAGTTCTTGGATATAAAATCAAATTTTGTCCCCTCTGCCCATCCCAAAAAATGACTCAAAGCCGGCAGTCCACTTACTGTTGAGTGTGATATCATTCATTTCTGCCAGTCTCCAGAACATTTGCCCTTTAGGTCACTTCACTGCTCAATTTAAGGGTCTGCCCAGCCCAGCCTGATTCTTTTCTTCAAGAACAAAGCTATATTTTTTCAAATGTTACATATTTATTTTTATTTACCGCTTATTCATTTATCTCTTCGTTTATTTTACTTAAATATAGCTCTGTCTCCCCTGCCCTGTTTCTTGGTAATTGATGTAACACTATTGTCCCTCCTACCATGTTTTCCAAGAAGTAAGGGAAGTCATTAACATATTGTCATACTGTTGTTTCCATATAAAGGAGCATTGCCCACTGGTGATAGTCAATCACGCATTTGCTTATCAGGTAACTTTTCTATTTACTTTTAAGGTCGGTTTAGAATATTTGCCACTCTGTAAGGGAACCCTTTGAGTACTTAGGGTACTCAGTACCTGTGCTTGTTCAAATCTTGTAATGATATGAAATAGCTCAAAAAAAGCCTTCAAAAGAGTTGGGTGCTGCCATTCTTACTTATCAGTAGAGTTGCTCTGAGACTAATGTAAATCCATATTCAAAGTATGTAGTCATCTGCACATAAATTCCAGCTAATTCTTTATAATGCTAAAAATATGTTAAATGCTTTATTTAATTTGGTTAAAATGGAACATGTGTTAACAGTGTAATAATTTGTTTTAAATGGCCTTTGGAATGAGCATGGCAATCACACCAAAGCTGAGGATGCAGAACTGATCTAAGATACATGGTCATTCTCTTGGTAAATACATTAAGCATATAAGATAGCTATGATATGTATTTTACCAAGAAAATGATCTGATTGACATTTTAATATTTAATTGTAGTATGATAGTCTTGTTTATAAAAAGTTATATTTTTATCTCCAGTAATATTTGATTTCATAAGTTAGTTAACTGGGCAGGTTGAATACATATTGCACAAGGGCATACTAATGCAATTAAAAATTAGCTTAGGCAAAAACTGTCATGAAAAATGTATAATGTGCTACCAGCAAAGCTTACTTCTGTGTTTACTATGCTTAATATTGATTCTTCAAAGACATGTTTCATAACCAAGTTCTTTTTTAACTTAATTCTTTTTTGGTATAAAATATTATTTGAATTCAAAGATAACTCTATATTTAACAAAAAGGCTCATATGTCAACATTTACTGACGTGGTTAACTTTCATACCATTATTTAAAACTTAAGGAAAAAGAGGTTAAGGTATTTTAAAAGATTCATTTGTAACTAGGCATATCTTTAAAAAAAGTTTTAGTAGCCCACCAGCAGAGATCTGATTTATTAGATGTTGGTTAGACCAAAGATGTACATTTTACCAAGCAATTCACATGGTTCTGATGAAGATAGTTTCTATACCACACGTGATAAAATAAAGTTCAAACAATAGAACATGATTTTTAGGACCAAAAAGGAAACAAAAAAATGTATTTGTATTTTCTGATATCTCTCTCTGTGAATAGGCTTTTAATAAAAATTCAGCTAGGAGTCCCCCATTTTCTTTGCAGATCATCAATGCTCATAAGCTATCTCCTTCCACTCCCCATTTATTTACTTGATTCTGTTTTCAGTGAGAAAATTAATTGCATTACATTGGGCAACCATTATTGGCACCTTTAATTTTCCCATCCCTGTCTCTCTCAATTCAGGAGAGGTTACCAATGAAACAATAGGTTTGATTGGGAGGATGCACCCTAAATCTTAGTTTTGAATCTAGGCTGACTGTGTCTGACCAGGAAAGGCTCTGAATGACAATCTTATCTCCTGCTGTTTAGAAAACAGAGAAGTTGGCTTTTCCATCTCTCTGAGTCTGCTGATTCTCGGTAATTTTGATTACAGGCCACAGGCAGAAAGACCCTTGCTTCCATCTCTGCCTGCAAACTGACAGATTCTTGCCTGGGCTTATCTCTTTTCTATAGAATTTTGCATTTTTCCATCAGAATCCTGTGTTTTTCCATCCTCTTCCCCTACAGCTACAAGTTCAAAGGCATTTGGTGTGACTCCCAATTATTACAGGTTATAGTTCACCAAATGTTTTTCCTCAGGACAAATGTCACAAGCATATCAGCATATACTATATCCTTTCTTCTACCAGCTGTCACGTACCAAGACAATTTTTTAAATTTTTTTTCGGGCACAGCCCCTCTTCCAGGTACCAATTTTGGAAGTAGAATTCAGACTATACTGCTAGAACAAGAAACCCCACATTTAGTGGTTTGAATGATGTAGGAATTTACCTCACACAAAACAGTACAAAAATGAATTTTCCAGAACTGTTGGAAATGACCTGTTGCAAGAAAACATTTAGGGATGCAGATTTCTTTCATCTTGCTCTATCATCTTCAAGTGCTCTGTACTTGGTCATATCATCACTGTTGGCTAGCATTCATATCTCTGCCCAGACCAGAAGAAAGTGAATGAGGAAATCCACTGTTGGTGGCTTTATAGTTAAGGTGACGATCCAAAAGTTGCTCACCTGATTTCATCACATATACCAGTGGCCCAAAGAGAGTATATGGGTGTACCTAAGCTAAAAGAGGCTAAGTAATATATCTTTCTGGGTTATTATGTGGTAACTAAAACTTGGGAGCCCCATCGTTGAAGGGAGTAAAGGGGGAAATAAATGCAAGAAGACAATTTGCACTCAATGCCAAAAGAAACTACAGTTTGGTTTTAGTATTTCCTAGTCTATCAAATACTAGCCCTTCTGAATAGCTTTCTAGCTCCCAATGCTTGCTTTACCACTTGTCTATCCTCACTTCTGGAATAGTTTTACTAAGTTCTTAAGAACACTCATCCCTCCCTTTGTGTTTTTAATCATGGAATTTTTTTCTAATACCTCCACTCATTCATCTTCATCATCTTCAAAACCTGATTTGAAATTTGTCTTCTCCATAAAGTACCTGATTATTCTGCATAATTTCTCACATCATCACTTTTTACTATGTTTATTTCCACTTATGAAGATGTTACTTTAATAATTTTAACTCATTTCACATTTATATGCCATCTTCCAGCTAGACTGTAAACACTTCAAGGACAAGGATAAAGAGCTTCTTTTGAAAACACCAATAATATGAAGAAGTGAGGTAAATGTTCCTTGCTGGAAAAGCGTCCCTCCTATGACAGGAATTTTTGGGAGAAAATCACAGTGTTTGAGAATGAGAATGCCTTTACTATTTCTGCTATGTAACCAGCTGTGTGATCTTGGACAAGTAACCTGATATTCTGTGCTGTTATTGCTGTTATGCTAATGATGAACTCTAACAGCTTTGACAGCAGAGTTCTTTATGACTAAGTTTGGTGACTATGGCATACTGGTTATTCAGTTTTATCATTTACCATGCTTAATAGTATCATTTTTCTATGTAAAAGCTCATATTGTTTATAATTAATTTACATGTGTTTTGTTTTTCATGATATCAGGCAACATTGGTACAAGTATCAATGTGTGCTACTGTCAGTGTACGAGCTGCTAATGATAATGCTCAACTGCTTTCGCTATGAAACTCTAGAGTCATAAAAAAATTCACATTTATCTGTTAAAAATAAATTTACTATTTATTTACTAAATGAGAAACCATCTGATTAAACAAATAGGTCGTCTACGGTGACCTAAGGCCCAACAAGTCAGAATTTGTAAAACCAAAAGTGAACCAATTCTATACACAGTTCATGCTAACTCGGCACTTTTACACAGAACAATTAATGTAAAATGATATGCTAAGGTTATTTGGTCTCTAATGTCCCTTCTAGCAATAACATTCCATGATTCATACTGCAAAAAGTGAAAGTTTCTTTATACTTTTAAATATTAGTGTGATATATTCACATTATTATTTTTCTAATTGATTAACTTAAAACTATCATATAAAGAACTAAACAGTTTTTGAGTAAAATATCTCTGTTGTTACAGATAAAACTTCTCACATACATCAAAGCCATAAAATTCTGGATCCTATCAAGTCATCCAGAAGTATTAAATGTAACTAGCCATCCTGGAAATAAGGCTGAGCTTTATATTGGCTTCACATAATAGGTATTTTATTTTCTGTTTTAAAGCCCTGAATGCACAATGGTTCACTATGCACAATAACATTTGTATAATGAGATAATAAAAGGAAATATTAATATTTGTGCTTTTATCTTCTACTTATTTATAAAGAACTTCCTAGTCAATCAGAAAACAAATTTACATGCCTCCTACATATATTCTCAGAGGTTCTATATTCTCCTGCCAAACTTTTTATTAACTGATCCCAACTCATAAAACTGGGCTTTTTTTTTTTTTCTTCTCAGTATCAGAAATTGGTATCTTATATAAAGTGAAACAAAATTTTTAAAATGAGGAATGGTATTTTAGTTGATTCATGTCAAGACACTTTAATCAGATAGTTAAATAGTTGCTAATATTCATCCACTCATTACTAACCTAATTTATGGGGTATTGCTTATCTTTTGTTGCAAGCCTGGTCCTTCATCTGTCCTTTAATCCAAATTTTTATTAAGTTTGTTAGAATTGGGCTTTGTGATATGCAGCATAAGAAACCAAACTAATCCAAGAATAGTTTTGTGATTTTCAAATAGGAGGATAAAAAAATAGCTGGGGAAGCCCTAGAGAAAAGTAGGAGGTAAATCTGAGGCAGATGAAGTTTTTTCAAAATTCCTACCAAAGTTTAATCTATTTTAGTTCTAGACTGAATTAAGGAAATGAGCCCCCACTATGGGCTAGAACAGAGAGAGAACACATTCTGGGTAAAGATAATATTTTAAGGAGACTTTACATTTTTCACTTTAATACTGGTGACTTCTGCTGCATAGAAACAGGAGTATACTACCATATGACAATAAAAACTGACCCTAAGTTATTCGTAGTAAGAAGTTAAAAGAGAAGTTCTTTAAAACAACTATGATTAATATATTTAATAAGCTAGAGAAATATAGAAAGGTGAAAATAGAAGATATCACTAGAAAACTTGAATCTAAAAAAATCAATTGAAATTCTAGATCTTAACAATATAGTAACTAAAATTACTAAAAGCAAAATATATACAAGACTGAATTGGTGCAATGAAAGATAGCAAAACATATGCTAAATCCAAAAATCTGGGGAAAATATAAATACACTAAATAATTTGAGTCATGTGAGAAACAGTGAAAATATACTCTTTATCTCATAGTGAAAAGAATCCTGGAAGAACAGGAAATATGAAGCAGAAGTAATATTTGAAGAGTTGAATGTCTAAAAATTGTCCAAAACTGGTAAAAGACATGAACCTTTAGATTCAAGAAGACCTATAAATGATGTGCAGCATGAAAGAAGGAAGAAGAAGGAAGAAGGAAGAAGGAAGAAGGAGGAGGAGGAGGAGGGGGAGGGGGAGGGGGAGGGGGAGGGGGAGGAGGAGGAGGAGGAGGAGGAGGAGGAGGAGGAGGAGGAGGAGGAGGAGGAGGAGGAGGAGGAGAAGGAGGAGGAGAAGAAGAAGAAGGGGAAGAAGGGGAAGAAGAAGAAGAAAAGGAGAAGAAAAGGAGAAGAAGGGGAAGGGGAAGGGGAAGAGGGAGGGGAGGGGAGGGAGGGAGAGGGGGAGAAAGGGGGAAGGGGGAGGGGAAGAGAAAGGAAAATCACAGGGAGTCACATCATAATAAAACAGAAAGAAATAAAATCTTTTAAGCAGCCAGAGGAAGAAAGAGACATTACTTTCAAAAGAGTAAAAAAATAACACTGACAGATAATTTGCCAAATAAATGATGAAAGCTAAAAGCAGTGGGATTACACTATTAAAGTTTGAAAGAAAATACCTGTTACACTTGAATTCTATTTTCAGTGAAAATAATCTCAAAAGTGAAGATAAACTTTCTGATTCTGACTAGGACATACAGAGTTGCAAGAAACTATTGATCTCATGCTAACACAGATGATATAAGCTACAGCATCATAGTTGTCTTGAATATGTGAGAAAGCTGAGGACAATAAGAAATCCATGTGAATTAAAGTGCAGAATGTGGAAACTCCTTTTAGGAGGGAGAAATCATGACTTGCTTGCATTCTTGATGAAGCAGCAGGAAGGGGAAAAATTTACCACAGAATGGGATAGGGAAAAAAACAGCCAAAAATTTAGAATTTATTGAATAAGTGTGACCTTGTTCATGTTTTGAAATTCCAAGGACCTGTAGCCATAGAGAAAAATTACATTAACTGCCATTTCTTACACTCAGGACTTCACTGAATTCTTGGGGATAATATGCTGAAAATAGAGTGAGGGAACAAGGTAGGAAAACTGTAGAAAATTGCTCCCAGGAATTCTGGACACTTACTAAATGTGAGACAGCAGCTTAGTAATAATGCTAAGACATGAGAATCACAGGTATATTTTTGTCTCTGTAGAATTTACTTATAAAATGTATACTGCTATTTTTATATTATGTTTATGAATTACATTGATAAAAATAAGAATTTATTAAAAAATGATTTCTAAGCACTGTCATGAACTTGAAAGTGCACTATGTCTTTCTATGAAGAGTAACACATGATTAGCCATACTACTTTCCACTTAAACTGAATATGCAAACAAAGATATTCTTTTAGTGTTTTTTGTTTTAGGTGGAGTTACATTTCATTAGATCAGATTGCTTGTTTCTTTTTCCTGAATTGAAACTTCTTTTTTAATTTTGAAAGTCATGTTACCAAGTTGTAGGGAATGTTAAAATATGGCTCTGTTTATGTTGGGGCAAGTTAAAACATCTATTTCTTCTCATTCTATTCACTTGTCAAATCTTGACTACTGAAATGGGGATTCTTAAATTGATATGATTCTTCATAAAGAATTCTTTCCACTTAGAATGAAGTGAGAAGTTTATAACAATCCTTAAGACCCCTTTCCAGTTTCTTATTCATTCATTCATTCATTCATTTGAAAATGTGCTATTGTAAAAGCCTTTGTTGTAGAATTAGGAGCCCTGCTGGGTATATTGACCTCTTAGGTTGGTGAAAAAGTAGTACTGAATTTCCAAACATTCAAAAAATGTTAGAATGATGAGCTAAAATATTATAAAATAGAGACAATACAAAGCTCTATATCTTCATTTGATTATTGGATCATCATCTGTATCGTCATTCCTAAGTCTTTTTAAGGTGAAAGTAAACTGTGAATATGCTAAAAAGCAATGTTGAACATATACAGCTGTGATGTATGAATGTCTTCACAATATCTATCCATGAGATAGATAATATTATCTCCATTTTTTGACTGAGTAAATGTAAACCCATGATTAAATAAGTAGGTCAATATCACAGAGAAATCCTAGTTTCCCTGACAGCAAAACCTATAGCCTTGCTGTTACACTGTGCCTCTGTCTTTCCTGCTCTGAAGTTGGCTGATTTCACCCAAGACTCTTGGATTTATTTTTGGTTGGGTTAAGTGAGCTTGCTCACCAAGGGGTATGTAATGCATGGGTCAGAAATCAAGAAAAAATTATAGTAAACATGGACTGTACCTTGCCAGCCTAAGAAAGGTTTACTACATGTGTTTGCATTTGAATGTTATCCAAAGTGAAAATACACCTTATGCTTACATTGATGCACATAATAATGATAGAGCTAAAAGTGAGAGTTGTCAGAGGTCTCTTGGATTGGTAGGAAAATAATTCATTTTACATTCTGAAATACAGACACTCATTTCTTTTAATAATGACACTTGACAATTCATTAAAGCAACAAGTCCATATTGATTGACAGTTTTGTTTACTGAACACGGCACTCTCTGTGCCATCCTTTCACTTCTTCTCTTGCTTTGGTCTCTTATCTTTGCCTCAATGTAAGTTCTATTTCAGTATGTCTGTCCTTTGAAGATGAAAAAGAAGAGTTTTACAGCATACATTTTTTCTCTTTAAGGGAAAAGTTTAGGGTGGGAGCACTGGTAACATTGTCAATATTTTATTTTTATAATTTGTTTCCCTTTAATTATAGGTTTGCCATTTAGACCAAGTCAGAGTCTAGTAAATGAATTGGTTGTGGCACAGCTGGTCCACAAAAGTCAGTAGGGATGTGTTGGGGGATATATTTCCACATTATTAACTGCACCACTGATTTAGCCATGGTAACTGATATTATTTCAAGAGTTGGGAAAGAACAGATCAACTCAGCTACAGCTCTAACAGACACAACCTCAATTCTTTCAACATTGGCATAAGACTCATTAATTTTAATAAAACTCTTTTCTTCACCTCAAGAAATGTTTCCAATTCCTGTCACAATTTGAATCCAGTCAGATTTGTGATCTTAGGCTTCTTACCTCTGATAATTCATACAAGAACGTCTTTCCTACCAGTATCTTTGTTTTACCATTAATGAATAACATCAAATCTGAGAAACATGCATTTACTACGTGTTTGAACATCTGTTTGAAAATCTCATCCTTTAAAGCCAAAGGTGGAATATTTTTGCACTTCCCAGTCCTCTGGAGATTCTATGTCTACAATATGCTGACAAGTTAACATTCTCTCAAGCAAACCTAATTTCCTTTCTTCCAAAGTAACTCCAAATGTTTGTATTATTCCTTTCACATTTTTGTATGGAGTCAGTGAGAGGAAAGAGATAACGGGTTCAGGACACTGTTCAATTTTATGCCTTACTATGAAAACTTTTTTGTTATAATTTTTACACTATTGAAATATCTGTTGTAATATAACTGCATTTAGAGTAGCATAATGGTTATAATTTGTACTGTCTGGGTTCTAATCTTAGCTTTGTCACTTAATAGCTGTGTGACCTTCAGCAAGATAATGAATCCTTCTGTGTCTCAGTTTCCTTATGAGTAACGCATACATAGGCATACAGGACTTCGAAGACTCTTTGGCACATATTTAGGGTTCAATAAATGTTAGCCATTTTTATAATCATTTTGTTGCTTCTACTCTTGTTATTATTTGGGCACTCAGTGTCCATGTGCCAAGGGTTAATAAGAGAAATTCCTTAAGACTATGTAGAAAATCTTCTGAGTCATCTAGAAAAATATCTACCATCCCCCTGCAGAGCTGAAGCAGATCTTTGCAGCTAAATTCCTTTTCCACTCTACTTACGAATTTTCAAATGGTAATGTAATTCCTATTTTTTTCTACACTTTTCTTTATGCCACTTAAATGTACACAAGGAAGTATCGGAACCATGTGTGTATAAGATTTTACTATGCGTATTTCAACAATTCTAAGTTTACTTGACAAAAAAATTCAAAATTATATTTTGGCAAATTTCACAATCCTTAGCTCAACCTGGATTTGAGGATCTGTCAGGAGGAATATTTTCATTAGTGATAAAGAATATATTTTCTCCTTGATAAGTCTGAATAAAAAGTAATATGTGTTTGATACTAATGCCTATAATTCTCTGTATTTTCCAGTTTCAAATTCTTATAATATATAATCTCCCCAAAAAGCCTTAGGTGGAATTTAAATAGCTTCGTTCAGGGTTGGATGGGTTGTAATGCCAGAAAAAAAAGAAACACAGTTTAATATGGTTCTTTAGGGGAAGAAGTGGGACCAGTTGGTAGACATGTTAACATTGTCTATCTGGCAATAAAATAGACTTACGAGACAATATAATCCAAGTCTCTGAGCTTTTCAAACATTCGCTAAGGGTGTGCAGAGGAAGTAAAGGATAGGAGTATACAACTTCTAAGTTTTCTCTCCCTTTTTATATTTTAACCTCCTTATTTCACCCAAATATTTAGAAAACTACCTGAATATATTTTCTTTTCCCTTCCACCAAATGAATTGGTGACATCCTTTGAGATAACCAGATAATTTTGGTGATACTTAAACATCATTGAAAATCACTGGGTGATGGTGATTTAGCTAAAAGGAAGGAAATCAAGGCCCTTATTTTTAAAATCCCCAAATCAAGAAAAACCTCTTCATTTGTTCTAAAGAGAAACTTTGACAATTGGGGTAAAATTCTAGCTAGTTTTCAAATTACTGCTAAAAGTGACCCAAGACAGCCCAGATATGCTCTTTATACACTCTTTTTGCTGTTTCTACCATCCAAAAGTATGATATCTTTTTGGCTCAATTTTATTATCACACTGTAGTAAAAGGAAATATCAATAAATTCATGAAACAAGACAAAGAGAAAGAGAGATGTTTAGCTTTGTATCATGTAAATGTTTAGTATGTTTTTTCACCTGTAAATTCTCATTATAATAGGGATTCTTTTTCTGTTTTGTAAATAAGTTCATTTGTACCATTTTTTTAGATTCCACATATAAGCGACATCATATATGTCGTTCTCTGTCTGACTTACTTCACTCAGTATGGCAATCTCTAGATCTATCCATGTTGCTGCAAATGGCATTTACAAAACAGAAATAGATTCACAGATGTAGAAGACAAACTTATGGTTACCAGGGTGAAAGGGGGAAAGGGATAAATTAGGAGATTGGGATTGACATATACACACTACTATATATAAAATAGATAACTAATAAGGACCTACTGTATAGCACAGGGAACTCTACTCAATACTCTGGAATGAACTAACTGGGAAAAGAATCTAAAAACAAAAGTGGATATATGTATATGTATAACTAATTCGCTTTGCGGTACACCTGAAACTAACACAACATTGTAAATCAACTATACTCCAATAAAATTTTTTTTTTAAATAGAGATTTTTCCTCTTTTCAAGTTGTTAGATTAGGGGGTGCTTGAATTTGTGTTCCTGAAAAGCAGATACTGAAGTGATGATTTGAGGGGAAGTGGCTTCTTTGGGAGGTGCAAGAAACACTGAAGTAATGTAATTGAGATAAGAAAGAGAAGACAGTGAATAAAGATGTATTTTCAAGTGAGTAGCCATTATGTGTGACTAGAGCTTAGATCTGCAGAACACTTTGGGAAATGTTATAAATACACACTTCAGTTATTCCACAGGAGAGGCAAGTGAACCGGGATCTTTAGCCCTTAATCCCTGTTAGACATTGATTGAGGTTTGCTTCTTGGGGAATGGGGGGAAGCGTTGTTAACTCCTTGATATTCTTAGCCTGCCAGGATCTTACCACAGTGGTTTTCATCCCCTCATGTGAAAGACTTCTGGCAAAGAGATTCAGATACTGTTAGTTGCAAGTCTAACAGCAAGCATTAAAGTGATGTAAGTCAGGGTACCAATTGCATTTGTTAGAAATGACCTCCTCTGTGTCTTTAAAATGAAAGCTATCTTATTCTAGTTGTTCTTCATATATGCTCATATATCACACTTTTATTTTCATTATCTCATTACATTGCAATTGCTTATTTATTTCTATACCTCATATTGTTCACCAATGAAATTCTAGCGCACTGCTCAGTAATTGCTCAATAAATATTTCTTAAATAAAGAATCTCTTCACAATTAAGAATGACACTTTACAATCCACTATTATTGATTTTTCTTACCTCATGCTAGTCCAAACTGCTTACATACTTCTGATTTACCGGGTAGATTATTCTAGTATTTTCAACACACTTTACAGTCACCTGTATTTAGAAGTACTTTTCCAGTCACTCTTATTGTCCCAACCCATTACCATTTAATTAGAAATTTGAGTGAAGGAAATGAAATGCCATACACATATCTTGGTATACCGAGATTTGAAGGATAAGTACATTAAACACCAAAAGGAAGGTAGTGCAATTACATGAGTAAATATGCATTGCCAGGTAAGTGCACTTTACAGGTATGCGTTAAAATTGAAGAGGTTGCGTCCCAGAGAAAAGGGAACAATGGGTTGTCAATGAGATTTTAAATGAACAAGAAGTATTCCTGTCAGTTTGAGAGTGATCTAAGAACACGCATTCAGTAGAAGTGCTGGCCAGTGGAGATGTGGACGAGTTTACATGGAGGAGTTAAAGACTCTTCCATCAACTTTATACTTCTTTGCTGCCAGTACTTACATTTTCTCACATATAATAAAATACTCAAGTTAACTGAGGTTTGAATAATATCTTTTCAGTAGTGTTATTTCTTTGGTTGGTCTTACTCTTATGCTTTATGTTCTCTCTTTGTGTAATGGCTTATATTCTAAAACATACAATCTATGGATGTATCAATTTCTTAGCTGCCATCCATATTTGCAGTGCTAAAGAACTTTAACTTTCTTTTGAATAAGGACACATTCTAAGATATCCAAAAGTATTCAAGTTATACTTATAACAAATGAATTTAAATCCCTAGAGATGTATGTGTTTGTGCGTGTGCATATACACATTATCTATCTTTCTATTATCTATCTATCTATCATCTATCTATCTATCTATCTAGAGACAGGGAAGATGAAAGAGATGTATTTGGCATGAGTTGCTTTACTCCTGAGGAAGCAGTGATGATCTCTTTATAGCTTCCTCTTCTACCATGTCATGTAAGGGTAAGGTACGTCTCTAACCTATAACGTTTGAAATTTCCCAAGACTGCAAATTGATAAGCAAGGCGTGAATTCTTTGTTAAATACAAAGAATTTGTATTTAATTTGTTAAATACAAAAAATTCTTTGTTAAATACAAAGGCAAAGATTTTATAGCTTTGAAATGTGAAGGCTTCTAAGCTGAGGTGATGTTTAAAGAAGAGAACTATGAAAACATGACCCCTTCAAATGACTTTCAGACCCTATTTGCTAGTCATTTCAAACTTTAGATTTAGTAAGCAAGGAATTGGTAAACAGGGAATAATAATGGCCAACACTTGCTGTCATCACTATTTAATAGGTGCTGTTGTAAGCATTTTATATAAATTTCTCATTTAGTCATAACAATAACCCTATGCATAAATATATTATTATCCTCCACATTTTAAGAAGGTAAGATTTGAAAACTTAAGTAACGTGCCCAAGGTCACGTATCTAATAAATGTCCAGGCAGGACTCAGACTCATTAGGTCAGACTCCAAAGATCACACTCTTAGTAAAATTCCGTGTATAATTTAAAGAGAAGAGGAAGCTCGGGGTTACCTTGAGATAAATTATAGAGATCCAGGCTTCACATGCCCCTCAAAAAATTAAGGGCTATAGTATAACTGACTGAAACACTCAACTTAGGGACACTGAGAAGTCATCACTAGGTAATGTGGACTTTATTTGCATAGATGTTATTCAGTTTGTGAATGAAAATCTCTAAGGCTTTAAGAGATTGAGGTGACATTATTTGTATAATTATAGTAGTCACCTTAGTAATTTATTACTAATTGGCCAGATAGAAGGGAATGGAAAAGACTGGGTTAGGATGTGCTCAACTTCCGAAGAAATAAGTATATTTACGTGTATGTGTAGTTGCCATGCTTTTTGCGGTTTAACTCATCTGCTCACAATTTGGTCTATAATTATTGATAAACAAGTGACAGACAGATGGCAGAAAAAAGTAGAGGGAGACCATACAAACACCATAACTTATCATTAGATATTTGTCTTCAGAGACCAATATTGTTGAGAAAAAGTTTGATTTTTGACTTCAGAATATATTTGCAGTAATGGCATAATTTCTGACTGCATATTGGGAGAGCCTGGATTCCTTGATATGGTGAGTGATACCTATGAGGTCATAACTAAGGACTTCAAGAGGGAGTGATAGTGAGTGTTTCAGGTATGTCACTGATAAATGGCTAACCTTCAAAGCAGCAAAACAGTGAGTTTTATCTCAAGTTACCCTGATCAGGCAAGACTAATTTTGAGTCTCAGACTGTGTAAATCAGAAAATAAACTCCATGTGTCAGTGAAGGCCAATATTTCTAGGTGAAAAGTCACCTAAGGTAGTGGTTCTCAATGGGAGGGTCTATTTGCCCCTGAGAAACTTTTGGCATTATCTGGGGACATTTTTGGTTGTCACAACTGAAGGGGATGCTACTGGCACCTATGGTGAGACGCTTCAAACATTCTACAATGCACAGGAGAGACCATAACAATAAAGAATTATCTGGCCCAAAATGCCAATGGTGTCAAAGTTGACAAACACTGACCTATGAATAGAGACTTACTTGGGGCAATTTCAGCCACAAAGCCTTGAAGCCTTCAAGTAACGATCTGTTAAGAATGGACAGCAACTGTTGGGATGATGAAGGCTTGTTTTCCTGTGTTTTCTGACTGCACGGGCTAATAATTATCTCTTAGAGGAGTAAGCAGGGAGTTTTGGATTATTGGGAATCTTGGCTAGGTTGACTGAACACTAGCTTTTTTATGAGAGCTTGAGTATTAAGAATGATAAAAATTCTGAATTTTATATCAATCAGGTCAGGCAAATAAAAGAGAAAATATAAGTATATGGATATATCATGTAAATATTTCAAAATTATATTACAGAACAATGTCTATACAGTTCTCTCAAAAATGTATTTTCAATACTAATGAATGAAGTATAAAGGCAGATGGCAGAGGGAGTGACACATAGAGATGTTCCTTTAAAATGTTATTTTCTCCACATTTTCCAATGAAAATTTAAATATGAGGAATCTCAATGAATTATATTATTGCAAGGCAGTCTTGCTTCCAGCTCACAAAACTACAGTAGGATGTAACAATAATAATGGTTTTCCACATAATTCTGGAAAAAATCATCATATGATTTCTCAAAAATTAACAAATATTAATAAGAATGCCTCTAGATTTTAATAAGAAAAATAATTTCACTGTTGCTTTGTAGAATGCACTTTCCACTTGTTTTAAAGCTAAGTGATAATCGCAACAAAGCTCTAAGTTTGATTTACACTATTGATTTCCTAGTCAAACACTAAATGTCTTTTTTTCTGAGATTTTAATCTCAAGAAGCATTATTTAGCATATTTTAGATAGTGTGCATCAACTAGACTGTTTGTGAAAGAATGTACTTGAAGATGGATAGGCTCTAGATTAGGCATTCTGAACCTGGGGTCTGAGAATGGGCTTTGGGGTCTTTGGCTCAAAAATTAAATGCAAAATTCTGTATTTGAGTGTACTTTTATCCCTTGCGGAAGCAGGCTATAGTTTTTATAGGATTGTGATGAGGTCCATGGACCAAGTATTTAAAACTATTACCCCAGAGGAAAGTTAGAAAGGGCTTAGAACAGTCACAAAGTCTAATTTTCTCCCTTTTCTACAGGGAAATATAAAATTAAAGCTGTCATACTCCCTGTTGGAGCAGAGAACAAGAAAGGTGAAAATATTTTGTCACTCTAGGCTCATAAGGAATATCCATTTTTCTAAAAACTCACATTTTCAAATACACTGGATTCTTTTTTAAATGCAAATCAACAAAAACTATACTCTTAAGATATCTCTACCTACTGCTCCCAAAGATTTGAGAATACACACACACACACACACACAGACCAAATTTTAAAAAGTCCAATTTTAAAAATAAAATACTGTAAAGCAACCTTTTTAGGTACAATCTATGTCATCTAAACACTGCAGTTGTAATCACTTGCAATTAACCTATTGTAGTCTTTACCTCTGCAATAATTTTTGAAAAGATAATAAAAAATATTGATTTTATGATTCTTTTTTCAATTCTTATTTAAGAATGTTCAATTTATTTCCTTTCACATATTCCTGTAGCAATCTGTTTAGATTTCTGTTATGTTTGTCATGTCATTCTGTATTTCACTATGATTAATTGCAAACATGTCTCTTTATTCCATAAGAGACTACTCTCCTGAAATCAGGTATGTTTTCTTATTCATGTTTTTTTTTTTTCTATCAGAGTACCTTTCAAATATAAAGTGCTCACAAACTATTGAATTTGTATACTCTAATAGTGCTTCCAATTTTGTCAAAATAATTATATAAAAAAACAACATAGAACACAAAATTCACTTTGTCAGATATTAAAAAGGGTCGACTTGGTTAAAGATGTAAATTTATAATCCAGTATGAGGAATAGTCAGATCTGTTATACAAATACATAGGAAGGATAGGTAGAGTTTCAAACTAAGGTCTCCTTACACTAGTTTAGTTAAGAGTTCAGCTCAAACATGAAGATACATGTGGGAAAAGGGAATATTGTGACAGGTATCTGATTTGTAATCACATAAATGACCATGTTACTTAGAAAACTTTTACTTCTGGCCCAGACTGGTTATAACTGGAAAAGTGGTAAATTCTATTTCAGTTTTCTCTTTTTGCAGTGATAACTGTGGATTGCAAGTACAAGTGTAAAAATATCCAGATATTGCAGACCAATGAGTTAAATTAATGACATGCTTAGTCAATTTTGCTTCCACAGCCCATTCATTTGAACTGTAATTTGTAATACTGAGATTTTGCAAACCTAAATTAGAGCCAAATCTCAATGTAAATTTCTTTTCCCACGTGCAAACCTTTACTGGGGTGAAACAAAGATTCACCATGCAAAATGTCCATGTGCCAACTACAGATTTATAGAACTAAGGAGGACTAAATCAAAAACCAATTTATATAATTCTTTGATAACTATTCCAGAGCCTGCCCAGGCACTGCATTTTATTAGCAGGTGTTACATTACCCCAGCCAGCTGTCAATACCTGCTGTCACCAATGGAGATGCAAAATATACACAGAAATACAGCAAATATATTCCCCCGATGTCCTTCACCATCATGTTTTGAAGTTAGGAAATAAAAACTTTGTTTACCTATCATCTTCATTCTGCTTCATTATTCTAAATGGAGTTATACAAAATGCATATTTTTTAAAGTTGATTTTTCCAATCATTGTTAGTGTTAATAAAACTGTAAAAATTAACTTTAAGATAGCTAGAAATATGATCATTGATACGTAAGCAAAACTTTTAATGAGTTTTTGCACAAGTTAAATTATGGGGAAAATTTCCATGAAATTGCATTTATTTTCACAGTATGGTTTCTGCTTTTCAGTTACACACTTTTCTTTGATCTCTATGTCATTTACAAGACCATAAGTCAACTTTCCTCGCCTTTGTCTTTTGTGAATTCTCTATACTGACTATCCATGGCATAGATATACTAAGAAATAATTAAATTTAAAACTCTGATGAATTCTTTGCCCCTCTAGCAAGTTAAGGTGCAAAAAAAAAATTCAAGATCTTAAACTTTCTAGATTTTATTTCTTTAAAATTAACTCACATATTGTTAAACTGGATTATTTTCCCAAAGCTATTTTCATCTTAGATCTCCCATGAGGTGTTTCTCTTAGAATTTCCTTTTCAATTGGCATATGCACAACCTTTCCAAATTCCATATTCAACAGTTCAAGCAAACATTCTGTTTATTCTTACTCAAGATCAATTTTTCCCCAATTACATCTTTCAATTCATGTCTACCACAAGAACAGATTTGAAAGCGATATTCCTGCAAGTGGTGGCTTCATCTCAAAGTCAATTTCTTTACACAAATTCTGGCTCACAAGAGTCAAGTCCTGTCTGGTCACACACAGCACAGAGGTTCAACAAAGATACTTGAATAGAATGCATTTGAGGGAACAATCTTCCTAAAAAATAATCCATTCCACTTCCAAGATTAGTCTTTTCAGTGTCAGAACTTTTCCCTGAGGGGTTTTATTATATCAGACAGTTGCCAATGGAAACAAAAAATAGTCTTTTAAGTATTTTGAATTCTATCGCATTCTCCTTCTATCTGATAATTAGATATTAGAGATTTATGTAATTATAATCTGGAAGAGATTTGAAACTACTTTTTCCTTTTGTCATTTCCCCCCACCCCAGTGCTTGAAAAACAAGTAGACTTTCAAATGACAATTTACTTCTTTCTAGACAAAAAAAATGAACAGATAAACATAATACATTCAGATCTCTCCCTATAAATTGGGGTTTCAAGTTCTGAGATTCAGTGTTTGAAATGAGAGAAAGTTTTAAAAATCCTCCTTTTCCATTTTAGTCAGGTAAAAATGTCATCTTATATTTAATGATTGATTTGATTTGTTCTCTAGGTATAACTGCATAGATTTAGCTTCCTTTTTTTCAACCAAGGAACAGGAGGAATTTAATAATCTCCTATACATATGCCAACTTAAAAAAATGTCTTGCTTCTATTTTAAAAATTACTATTAGGTAAATATTATTAACTCCACATTTCTTAGAATTGAGGCCAAGATATTTAAATAACCTGGCAAGTTTCAAATTTTTTTTAAAAAGGGGAAAAAAAGTATTGCAATAAGGCTTTTCAATTTAGGTTAATTTTGATTGCCTAGTTGCAAAGCCCATACTTACATCATGTCACAGATGGAACTCTTGGCCTGAGCTAATATAGAGAGAGTACATGGATAAAACTAAAGTTATATTGGCACTTTCAGGCACTGCCTTGGAGAAGTTCATGGCTTCCAGTGTTCTGAGTCATGGTAATATAGTGATGTAAAATTACAACATTATAGGCACCTGGGTAAAATTCTGTATATCTTGTTTAAATAATACTGCTCATGTCACAAATTTGCATCAAATACAATCTTATATTACCTTAAGTGTAAGGTACTTTTTTTTTTTTTTTTTTTACGGTACGCGGGCCTCTCACTGTTGTGGCCTCCCCCGTTGCGGAGCACAGGCTCCGGACGCGCAGGCCCAGCGGCCACGGCCCATGGGCCCAGCCGCTCCGCAGCATGTGGGATCCTCCCGGACTGGGGCACGAACCCGCGTCCCCTGCATCGGCAGGCGGACTCCCAACCACTGCGCCACCAGGGAAGCCCAGTAAGGTACTTTTTGATACCATTCAACATTAAAAATTCTTTTGTATGAGAAACTGGGTTTATAAATTTTGCAGTTATGTCAATTTATACAGTAATTGTCTTAATGTGATTTTTTTAAGCATTAGCAGGAAAATAACTTTTCTTTGTTTTTGTTCAAAGAGTGACAAGTGATTTGCTTTCAACACGTAATTTCTACTTTCAGTTTTGCTCTGATGTGAGATCAGATTAATGTAGTCACTTGTTCTGGAACTGTCTTCACACTGTTTTACCATAGAAGTATCTTTATACTATTTTATCATACATGTAAATTATTTTACCTCCAGTAATATACCTTCACAATATTTAGTTTGCTAAAGTACTACACATACTCATGCATGCTTATAAAACCCTGGTACTTGGATATTCAGTGATGCCTATATATTTATTATGTATTATTTTATTTATAAGTCACCACTTTGGGGCAATGTTACCCCATTAAGGAATGATAGAATCCATATTGTTATAGTTTCTACATGATTGTATTGATTTTTAGTAAGATTTCCATAAAAATAAAACTCCATCAGAAGTTCTGATAGTTGTAATATGAGAAGATCAGGTGATTCCCCTTGGCAGAAAACAAGTATATTGAAAAAATTGCCCCCCAAAGTCATAATCATTTCAGAGTCCTAAAAATCAACCAAATGCAGACAACAAATTGAGAAGCAATTATTCTTCAAAACTCCAATGTTACTGGGTGAGAACAGTAATAAATCTATAGCCTTCTTTTTGGGCCTTCTCATCAACTTGATCAGAGAAAGTTTTAGTTTTAACTGTTTGTCGCTGACTGCAAAACCCAGCAGCTTTGAAATAGGACATTTAAGATTCAAGTGAAGGTTGAGAGTCAGTACAGAGTAGCAAAAACCTGTGGTTTTGTTGGCTAAATGTGGCTGACATGGTTAGTAGCTACAGGGAAAACAAAATTTTCCAATCCTGAGGTAACAGGCTGAGTCTATGGTAAGAGGAACAGCAGCCAGAACTTAACAGTGAGATTCTGGAAGTGAGAAGATAGAAATGTTGATATGAGTTCTCCAAATATTTCTAGTTGATTTCTAAACTATACAAGTGTAAAGCAACCTGGAAGGAACCTGGAAGAATAGAGGCCAAGGGAGATTTAAAACTGGCTTTGACATTGTAGGTATTTCTCAAGTCACACATAGCTTGGGTTGCTAAAGGTACAAACGTTCCAGACTTGAGGTTTATGAGCACAACATCTGCCTGAATCATTGGCTGATCAGTAAACTATGCAGAAATAAGTACAAGTCCTTCTGCCCCCCCAAAAGAAGAGAAAAAAGGGGAAAGCTGAGCAAAGATAACTATAGCTGCACACCATGAGGGAATCTGGTTACATCATCTAATTCCTGACAAGAGACTAAAATCAAGAACACTCAGAAAAATAAAATAGAATTCAGAGTTCCCATAATATACCGCCTAAAATATCCAGGTTTAAGAAAAACTGAGATATACAAAGAAAAAGGAAAATGTAAAACAAAACAAAACAAAAAAAAACAACCTTAAAACATAACTCAAAATAATCCCATCTGTCCATATGTTGGAATTACTGAATGAAGACTTCAAAGTAACTATTTATTTAAAGGAAAATATGATAACAATGAGACTAGAAATAGAGACTCTCAAGAGAGAAATGGAAAGTATAAAAAGAACCAAGTGGAAATTTTAGAGATAAAAATTATAATAACTAAAATGAAACATTCAGTAGATGACTTCATCCATGAATTTGAAATGGAACATGGAAAACCATGAACTTGAAGGTAAATTAATGAAAATTATCCGTTCCAAAGACAGAGAGAACAAATATTGAAAGAAAATGAATAGTTCCTCAGAGATCTTTGGAACAATTTCATGCATTTCAACATGCATGTGATGAGTGTCTCAGAAAGGAGGAAAGAGAAAGGGAAAAAAATAAAGAAATAATGGCCAAAAATTGTTTTTCATATTTGATGAAAACTCTAACTTACAGACCCACACAGAGACACACAATAGTCAACTGCTCAAATTCAAAGGCAATGAAAAGTCCTTCATGTAGTAAGAAAAAAATGACTGATAGCAGACAGGGAAAAATGGAAACATTGACTTCTCACCAGAAAAGAGGCTGGTAGGCACTGGAATAAAACATTTAATGTGCTGATGGTTATAGAAGAAATAAAACTATCTCCTTGGCGGACAAAATATTCTTCTATGTAGAAAATCACAATTAACCTACAAAAAAGTCATTAGAACAAATAAATAAGTTTAGCAATGTTGCAGGATTATAAGATCAATACCCCTAATTCAATTGTATTTCTGCATATTAGCAAAATAAACTTGATAATGAATTTAAAAATAATTCCTTTGAAAATAGTACCAAAAGGGAATAAGATATTAGGAATATATTTAGTGAAAGTAGAGTAAGACCTATACACTGAGAAGTACAAAATATTGCTGACAGAACTTTAAAAAGTCAAATAACTGGATATATATACCATGTTCATGAATTGGAAGATTCAAAATGCTAAAGAGTTAATTCTTCCCTAATTGATCTATAGATTTAATACAAACCCAAAGAAAATTCCAGTAGCCTTTTTTTGGGGGTGGGAGGAAGGGGTAGAAATTTGCAAGCTGAGCTTAAAACTTATACAAAAATGTAAAGAACCTAAAATAACCAATTTGGAAAATAAAATATCATTGTGGAGGACATACACTCCCTGATTTCTCAGTTTCCTATAAAAGCTAAAGTCATCAAAAAAATTCAGTACTGGCTTAAGGATAGACATATAGTTGAATGGAACAGAGTAAAGAGTCCAAAATGGCCCTCACACATATGGTTAACTGGCTTTGGACAAAAGAACCATAGTAATTAAGTGAGGAAAGAATATTCTTTTCAACAAAAGCTGTAGTAATATAGGTATATACTGAACGAATATCAATCCTTCCTTAAAGCCATATAGAACAATCAATTTAAAATGAATTACAGACTTAAATGTAAGAAGTATGAATTTTTTTAGAAGGAAACACGAAAGAAAAATATTTGTGGCTTTGCCATAGGCAAAGATTTCTTAGGTTTGACACAGAAAGTAAAAAAAAAAAAAAAAAAGGATAACCAACAGACTGGAAGAAAATATATTTGTAAAACCTATCTATATCTTATGTATCCAAACTACGTAAAGAAAACTTGAGACTCAAAAATACAAATTCAAAAATTCTCATTGAAGTGAACAAATTTTTTTTTTTCTTTTTTTTTTTTTTGCGGTACGCAGGCCTCTCACTGTTGTGGCCTCTCCCGTTGCGGAGCACAGGCTCTGGACGCGCAGACTCAGCGGCCATGGCTCACGGGCCCAGCCGCTCTGCGGCATGTGGGATCTTCCCGGACCGGGGCACAAACCCGTGTCCCCTGCATCGCAGGTGGAGTCTCAATCACTGTGCCACGAGGGAAGCCCGAACAAAATGTTTTAATTGACAATTTCCCCCCAAAAGATAACTGAATGGCAAGAAACACATGAAAATATATTCAACATAATCATTAGGGAAACACAAATTACAATCACAATGAGATAACGCAAAACATACACAAGAATTCATTTTACCAACTGTTGGTAAGAATGTGGAGAAACTGGAACTCTAAAGCTTTGATGCTGGGAAAGTAAAATGACCTAGCCACTTGGAAAAAGAGTTTGTTATTATTTTTTTAACTTAAGTATACACTTGTCATATAATCCAGCCACCCTATTCTTCATAGTCTACTCTAGTGAAATAAAAATATGTTATATTTTATAATTTCCACTAAATTCTTTTACACCAAATAAATAGCAGCATCATTTATAGTAACAGAAAATCTCAAAACAACCCAAACATCCACCAGCTGGTAAGCAATATATGGTATTTTAACATAATAGAGTACTATTCAGTAAAAAAGGAGAAGAAACTACTAATGCATGCAATAACATAGATCAATCTTAATAAGGCAAAATTATAGAGCCAGAATCCAGTATACGGTTGTCTGGGATTAGGTGTGGGAGTGAGGATTTATTGCAAAGAGCACAAGGGGATGTTGTGGGTATGATAGTATTCTAAAACTGAATTGCAGTGATGGCTGCACAACTGTATAAATTTACTGAACTTATTAAACTGTACACTTAAAATAGTTGAATATTATGGTATGTAAATTATATCTTAACAAAGCTGTGCAAAAATTCTTTGTAAAAACAAAGAGAAAAAACGAGAGAAAAAAATGAAATTAAGGTTTGGGTTTTCTGTTATTGCATCATATCGCAATGATTTATGTACATATAATTTAACATTTATTGATTTTCTACAATGTTCTAGGTTCCTTGAGGATATTAAAAAAAAAATCTATGCCCTCAAGTCACAATAATGACCTAGGTAGACAGAACTGAGTAACTGAGAAAAATGAGATAAAAAGTTAAAATTGTGATACAAATTCCTATGAAAATAAAGAATTAATTGATTTTAATTGAGGGTTCTGTAAAACACTTAAGAAAGAAGAGTATGCCTAAGTTGGTAGTTAAATAATTTCATAGGATTTTAAAATGCAAAGTTGATTTTGAAAATATATTTCTGAAATAGGAAGCAGCATGAGTAAAGGCATGTAGGCTCTAAACATATCATATCATGTTGCTATAAAAAAAAATAATAGGAATGTCTCACCAGTAAAGAGCCTGTGGTTTTCTTTTAGAAACAATCTTATTAAGAGGTATACATTAGAAGTATTTTTTATTAAAATAAATGAGCAATATAAACTTACACTAAACTTATAATGTCAAAAATTGAATTACCCTGATATTGTTTATAACCTCACTTGGGTTTTAAATATCTTTTTAAATTTCCCAACCAAGCACTTGTAAATCATATTTTTAGACCATATGTGATTTTTCTCTAAGAACTCGTAATATAGGTGACCTTTGCATTGGAAAATTATGATCACGTAAGTAACAGAAAATCAAAGAAATATAATTAAATTAGGCAAAGTTATATGTAGATGTACTTTTTTTTAGGAAATCAAGGACATAGGAATATAGATTAAGAAAACAAACAAAAAGCATCCATTCATGTAGGAATATTATTTTTAACAAAATATTTACAATAGGATTCCCCTAAGGTATTACATTCAACATTGCACTACCAATAAGCAATTAAAATGAATTTAGTTAATTTAGAGAGTGATGTTTATATGTACTTAGATAATCTCAAGAATGAGTAAATCTGGTTAGAGCAATGGAGGACATAGAAAAAGTATTTCAGAGATTGACTAATAGAGTTATTGCTCCAGCTAATTCTCCACATTCCTAGCCTTTTATGTTCTACTCCATTATGCAGCTTCTGAGTGTTTCACTCTGAAAGTCACTCTGAGGTTATGTTCTGATCACACATTTTTCAGGTGACCTGCAAATAGTAATTAGGGTCCAATATTTTGGAAGTGTTGGTTTTAAAATTTGATTTATCTTTTTATAAATATAGTCACTTTGTTGATCAGAATCAACATTGTCATACAATATAAATGGGCAAGGTGTGTAAAAAATATATATTTTAAGTCCAAGAGTTTACTACATTGATTGCATAGGTTCATAATTTAAAGTTTGAATATTTCCTTTAGTTTCATCTTATGAATACAATGTGAACTTATATAAAAGTCTACTTTAGAAGACCCTGAGGCTTACAGAAGGCTAAAGGGAAATTTAAGGTGCTTATTTATAAGTTATAGCAAATCTTTTGGAATATTTAATATTGCTCTGAATAAGATGGATAGGATTGGCAGAAATAAACTGGAGATAATAGAGTCTCAAGAAATTTCTGGGTCTTTTACTGCATATCTCTTGGCACCGATCCAGAAATAAAGAGGCAGGTAAAAATGAAAATTAATTTCAAAACATTACCATGATGAAAAATAATAAGAATATGATAATAATGTTAGTTTTTATAAATCACATAAAAGACTAATTTTAGCTGCACTTACTCCCAAGGTTTAATTTTTACTCTTTTGCTAATAATGAACGCCTATTTACACTGAATAAACCGTACCATTTGCGTACTACTGCACTATATTTTCCCACTAGTCATTGTTGAAGGCTTAGGAAAAACTGCTAAGTCTTCAATGGTAACATAAAACTTTCAGCAGTCTTTTTTTTTTTTTTTAGTCCACTACTTTTATTTTTTATTTTCTTTGCAACCACCTAGAGGAGTAGGATAGGGAGGGTCAGCATCATTTTTTAAGTGAAAAGACAAGAGTAGGTTTTAGAATGGGATCATCATTTTTGAGAGTTAAAATCAGGAAAGTATTCAGACAGAATATGTAAAGTAAACTAAAATATCTCAAAGGTATTTATATGAAAGCTGAAGAAAAGTACATATAAGCAAATGATTCCAAATATGCTATATACATATTAAATGGTGCTACAGAGCAGGTGCTTCATTATGCTGGGACTCATTTTGGAATCTACATGTTTTAAGTTTGAAGTATAATAATCAATAAGTCAAAAACATTTAGTGTTCCTAATGAATAGATGTGTAATATACATTCTTCTTTAAAATAATTGTGATATGAAACCTACTATATGTATTCTGCATGTAGAACCACATATTAAAAGTAAAATAATGGAGAAGTGTTAAGAGTATTGATCTCATAGACCTTTACCTGCCTCCTTATGGCATACTTTGACACAGAATGCCAGTGGGATGTTCAAATGGAAAATGTGCAACTCTCTTCAGATTGGAATGCAAAAATTGTACTTTTAAAAATACAATTGCATTTGCATTTCTCTAATGATTAATGATGTTGAGCATTCTTTCATGTGTTTGTTGGCAGTCTGTATATCTTCTTTGGAGAAATGTCTATTTAGGTCTTCTGCCCATTTTTGGATTGGGTTGTTTGTTTTCTTGTTATTGAGCTGCATGAGCTGCTTGTAAATTTTGGAGATTAATCCTTTGTCGGTTGCTTCATTTGCAAATATTTTCTCCCATTCTGAGGGTTGTCTTTTGGTCTTGTTTATGGTTTCCTTTGCTGTGCAAAAGCTTTGAAGTTTCATTAGGTCCCATTTGTTTATTTTTGTTTTTATTTCCATTACTCTAGGAGGTGGGTCAGAAAGGATCTTGCTTTGATTTATGTCATAGAGTGTTCTGCCTATGTTTTCCTCTAAGAGTTTGATAGTTTCTGGCCTTACATTTAGGTCTTTAATCCATTTTGAGCTTATTTTTGTGTATGGTGTTAGGGAGTGATCTAATCTCATACTTTTACATGTACCTGTCCAGTTTTCCCAGCACCACTTATTGAAGAGGCTGTCCTTTCTCCATTGTACATTACTGCCACCTTTATCAAAGATAAGGTGTCAAAACTACAATGAGATATCATCTCACACCAGTCAGAATGGCCATCATCAAAAAATCTAGAAACAATAAATGCTGGAGAGGGTGTGGAGAAAAGGGACCCTCTTGCACTGCTGGTGGGAATGTGAATTGGTTCAGCCACTATGGAGAACAGTATGGAGGTTCCTTAAAAAACTACAAATAGAACTACCATATGACCCAGCAATCCCACTACTGGGCATATACCCTGAGGAAACCAAAATTCAAAAAGAGTCATGTACCAAAATGTTCATTGCAGCTCTATTTACAATAGCCCGGAGATGGAAACAACCTAAGTGCCCATCATCGGATGAATGGATAAAGAAGATGTGGCACATATATACAATGGAATATTACTCAGCCATAAAAAGAAACGAAATTGAGCTATTTGTAATGAGGTGGATAGACCTAGAGTCTGTCATACAGAGTGAAGTAAGTCAGAAAGAAAAAGACAAATACCGTATGCTAACACATATATATGGAATTTAAGAAAAAAATGTCATGAAGAACCTAGGGGTAAAGCAGGAATAAAGACGCAGACCTCTTAGAGAACGGACTTGAGGTTATGGGGAGGGGGAAGGGTGAGCTGTGACAGGGCGAGATAGAGTCATGGGCATATACACACTAACAAACGCAGTAAGGTAGATAGCTAGTGGGAAGTAGCCGCATGGCACAGGGATATTGGCTCGGTGCTTTGTGACAGCCTGGAGGGGTGGGATGGGGAGGGTGGGAGGGAGGGAGATGCAACAGGGAAGACATATGGGAACATATGTTTATGTATGACTGATTCACTTTGTTATAAAGCAGAAACTAACACACCATTGTAAAGCAATTATACCCCAATAAAGATGTTAAAAAAAAAAAAAATACAATTGCATTATTGTATGAAATCCTTTGGTATAGATCAAACCGTGCTCCCAACTCCACTCTCCCAAGATAAAAATCAAACTTCAGTGGCCAAAATCCTGGTGAAATTCTGTAAACCTGTGTCAGATATCAGACCTGAATCCTTACCCCTCCATCGAGAAATCTTTCATTTAGGGACTTCCCTGGTGGTCCAGTGGTTAAGACTCCACACTCCAAATGCAGAGGGCCTGGGTTCAATCCCTCATCAGGGAACTAGATCCCTCATGCCACAACTAAGAGCCTGCATGCCGCAACTAAAGATTCAGCATGCTGCAATGAAGGTCCTGTACATGGAAATGAAGATCCTGCATGCCACAACTAAGACTCGGCGCAGCCAAACAAATGAATATTTTTTTTTAAAGAAATCTTTCATTTAAAAATCATTTTGGGGGATTATTTTTAAATTTACACCCCAGTATTGGCTCGTGTAAATTATGGTAAATTAGATGAAGTATTACTATTGCAAGTAACATGATAAGAATAAAAAGTATAATACCAATAATAAAAATAAATTTAACTTATTGATCACTTATGTGCTAAATGGTTGACATACTGTATTGGATACAATTCTAAGATAGCTACTATTATTCACTCCTTCCTTAAGAGATGAAAAAATTACATCTTTGTGAGATTGAAGAACTCACCAAATTCATACAACTAAAAATATAAAATTCCTAACACTTCTATCACAGTCAATATATGCTAGACATTGATCTAAGTGATTTATATATTAATATAATTAATCATTATAATAATACTAGAAGGTAAGTAACAATACTATACTGTTTCCTAGATGAAGAAACTGTAGCAAAGAGAGGTTAAGTAGCTTGGCCAAGGTCACATAGCAACTAAGTGACAAACTCAGGTTCATACTTATCTGGTTTGGCCATAGCATTCATCCATTTAATAACTACACTTAAAATTTGTTTACTGAGAAAAGAATATTAATTAACATTAATTGATCTCAAAATGATCAAGAATTATCCATTCTAAGAAAACCAGCAAATAAAGTATAAAATAATACAAGTGAATTTCTTTTCTCAGCAGGGAACAAACTGCAAACGTGTTCTTGCAATTCTCACTGAAGGTGATAAACCTAAGTCTGATTCCAGACCTAAGCCAAGGCCAGTGGAAGTGCTAACTCTGAAGAAATAAGATGAGAAAAGATCATATTTGATTGAAGTGTCAGGTACAGCATAAAATATCTGAGACATTTGTTTAATTTTAATTTCATTTTAAGATCAAAAAGAAAGCTAACATGTCCTCTCACATTTCTATTCAACAGTTTACTGAAGATTCTAGAGAGTACAATCAGTGAAGAATAAGGACTGTATGATATCCATATTGAAATGGAAGAAAAAAATCCACTTCATATGAGAACATGATCATCTATGTAGAAAACCCTTAAAAATCTACAAAATATTTTAGTAGAACCATTAAGTACTTTTAGGAAATTTTTAGGATAAAATATGAATATACAGAAATCACTTGCATTTTTATATGTGACCAACAAACATTCAGAATTTTAAATTATAAAAAATGTCAGAATACCAACTGCAATAACAACCAAAATATGAAGTACTTAGGGAATATTTAACAAACGTGTGCATGACATGTATAGTGAAAACAAACAAAAAACATTGCTGAGATAAGTTAGACAAAACCTAAATAAATGTAGAGTTATACTACTTTTATGGATGTAAAAAATCAATATTAAGGTGTCATTTTTTTCCAAAATTTATCTTTAAGCTGAACACAGTGCCAGTCAATATCCCAGAAGGCCTTTTACATTTCTTGGGAAATTTGTAGGCTAATTGTAAAACTTACATGGAAATGCAAAGAAACAAAAATGACCAAAACAAATCAAAAAAAGAAAAAGAAAAAAATGAGGGGGAGTTATACTGTCTTATATTCACATTCATTATAAAACTACTGTAATCAAGACAGTGTGGAATTGGTATAAAGATAGTCATATAGATCTTGTAGAGCAGAGAGACCAGAGAGACCATACGTGCATGGTCAATTAAATTTTCAAAAAGTTGTCAAGGCAAGTCACTGAGGAAATGATCTTCATTTAAAAAATAATCATACTAGAATAATTGGAGAAATTTCTGAAAAGTGGGAATGTCAACTACTAACTTTCACCAGATAAAAAATTAACTTGAAATGGAGCATATACCTAAACGTGTGTTAAAATTATAAAACTTCTAAAAGAAAATATGAGCAAACATCTTAGTAAACTTGAGCATGGCAAAGATATCTTAAATAGGGCAAAATACCACAAGAAGAAAAAAATGGTAAATGATATGTCACCAAAATTAAAAATGTTTGCTTTTCAAAAATAAAAAGGAAATTCAGTAAATGGGAGAAAATACTGTCAAAATAAATACACCAATTATTGAATTTAGAATATATATATAGAACTTTCAAATCTTAAGAATTAAAAATAAAAAAACAAAGGGTTTGAATGAGCACTTCAACAACAGAGCTATAAGAATGATAAATAAGCATATGAAATTATGTTCAACATCATTCATTATTGGTGAAATGAAAGATATAAACTACAATGAGATAGCACTAAACATTGACTAGAATGGTAAAATTAAAGCAACAGATCATACCAACTATTGGTAGGGATATGAAACAATTTGACTCAGATTCACTGCTGGTAAGAATGTAAAATGTCACAACTACAGTTGACTCTCGAACAACAGGAGGGTTAGGTGCGCCCATCCCCTGCACTGTTGAAAATCTGCATATAACTTTACAGTGGGCCCTCTCTATCAGCAGTTCCATATCTGCTGATTCAACCAACCTGCAGATCGTGTAGTACTATAGTAAGTATTTATTGAAAAAAATCCATGATAAGAGGACCTGCACAGTTGAAGCCTATGTTATTCAATGTCAACTGTACTTTGTAAAACAGTTTGGCAGTTTTTTGTTTTTTTTCAAAACAAACTAGTTTTTAATACCTATCTTATAACACAGCCTAGGTATTTATCCAATTGAAATACCTAGAATTGAAAGCATATGCTCATACAAAGAGTTGCACACAGATGCTCATAGGAGCTTTAATTGTAATAGCTAAAAACTGGAAACAACCCTACTGGCCACCAACAGGTGAATGGATAAACAAATTGTGGTATACTCATATAATGGAATTCTACTCAACAATAAAAAGGAATTAACTAGCAATACTTGCAACAACAGGGAAACATTTCAAAATAATTTCATGAAGTGAAAGATACCAGACAAAAAGAGTACACAAGAAATGGATTCAATATTTGAAATTCTAGAAAAAGCAAACCAAGTCTACAGTTATAAAAATCAGATCAATGTTTGTTTGGGGACAGAGGAAGTGGGGAGGGAAGAATAGATTCCAAAGTGGCATAAGGAAACTTGTAGGTGACCTCTATACTCATTATTTTGATTGTGGTGATGATTTGTTAGATGTATATAAAAATAGAACATTTTATATGTAAGATATGTGTAGTTTAATGCACAGCGATTATAACTTTATAAACTTGTGGAAAAGAAGGAGGATGACGAGGATGACAAGGATGATGAGGAATCACTGCAAGAACAGCAATCACTGAATCACTGTTTTATTCTTTTAAAAAAGAAAAAAAAACTTCCTCCACATAAACTTTATTACATGGATAGCCTGAAACTCATTCACAAACCACACTAGCTAAAGTTAACAAAATGCTTCTAAAATGTCCACTAGGCTGAAATATCACTGATTTATGAACAGGTCATTGTCAATTGCAAATGACTGGTTAAGGGTAATGTGGGTGTCATTTGGGTCCAGGGTAAGGCTGGAAACTAAACTCTTTATTCTATATGGTTTTATAAAGCATCTCTATTTGAATCATCATATTTCATCACACTAAATATCCTATGAATTAAGATCATGTTATAATTTCTGTTATTAACATTTTGGTGGCAAGAAGAAATGTCTCAGTTATAATAAATGACTTGGACAATATTACTTAACTTTGGCTTTTATCTTCTTATTCTAAATACTATGCTCCTTTCTTCATAAAATTCTGTGTGTATGCATTAGGAACAATAGACATCCATAACACTCAATGCAAAATTATACTAACATGACACTCAGGAACGGTCAGGGTGAGGAAAGAATAAAAGATGTACATATTGCTTCCTAGAGAAAGCAAGGCTTTTGGCTTGCTTCAAGGATTTTTCCTTCCTAGCCAAATCTTGAAGGAATAAACTAGGATAGATTGTTAATAGGAGTTGCACAGTGTCTGGATCATTAAATAGGATCTCATTAAATACGACTTGAATGGAAGATGTTTCAGTACTCTGAGAATCCTATAAGCAAAGTCATAAGATGGGGAGAAAAAATATTTAAATATTTTTATGGAGGTGCTAGTAAGAAACCTGGCTAAATTAAAGAGAACTGTTAAGTGGGGACAGTAAAGCACCACTTCAGAGATGTGGGAAAAGGAGAGAGAGGGAAGTTCACCAAAAAAGGTTAAGAAATGCATGTATTACTCTTTAAATAGAGTTAGGGTAGATCAGGGGTTAATAGCCTAGATACCAGAGCCGACTGTATACAGGTCATATTTTGTAATAACTGTTGTCAACAGTGAAGAATTTTGTTACCTCTCTAAGTCTCAGTTTCTTCACAGTAAAATGAGAGTAGTAACAAGATTTTCTTCATTTTAAGAATAAAGGTGTTATTACATACAACACTTATAAAGCAATGACTGGAGTATAGTTAGCATCATATAACGGTTTACATTAATGAATAGGAAAGACAATGGAGTTCTGTAATGCCTGGTGTACTGATTGCACACAATAAGTTGTCATTAAATTGTTTGACACATCAATATTTGATCTTTCTTTTAGTTAATGTACTTATAGTAAACATTGGCTTCTCTAAAGTTATTTCATTTATGGGTTATTTTTAACTCTAAAGGGGTTATTGGCGTTGCTTATACTTCTGGTGCCTATTATTGTATGGAAGCACATATTACTGCTGCCAAACTGGTTTCAAAGCAAAATTTTATTTTTCACTAAAGGCTCTGTAATTTAATATTGTCTAAGGTGTAAAAGCTAGTGGTGTATGGCAGTGACTTTAAAGGTACTTTACAATTTAATTGGCCTTTTCTTCTCTTTTTCTGAATTCACTGCAGATTAAAGTAGGCATTATGGTTTCAATGGAACAAAGAGTTATCTTCAAAACATGTCACAACTGCCTGGGAAAGCTGGTAATAAGAAGCTGCTAACAGGACCTGCTAATAAGCAGCTCAAAGGTACCTCAAAATAACCCTACCATGAGCTTCTCCAACTCCCAATCCAACCTGCTTACATCAAAGGGAAAGAATACAGAACAGAATTACATATTGATTATAACCTGCATTTCTGTTATATCTGGGGATCTTTTGCTGTGCACAGTTTGAGAAGCTTAATATGTATCATATAAAAGAAGGGAAATAGCTTAAGAGTAATGAAATGTGAGACCAATTATTAATAGAATGTCTCTAACTTCATGGGCTATAAGAGCTGAAGTAATGCTTTTATTCTTGTCCTTTTTCTTTCTTTCTTTTTTTTTTAAATAGAAACCTGAATTTGGTAGACTTTTACTTATAGAGTCCATGGTGTGGCAATGCATTTCAACTAAAATCACATCTGTAATAGGCTTGATCATAAACCTTTCCAGAGGGGTCCAAAGTTGTAAAACACTAGATTGATATGACGTTCATTGGGTATTAGTTATATTACAGCCCAGTAAAAAGTTTTCTCACCATTTTCATTCAAGAAAATCATGCTTGTACCCATTCGCAGTTGTGTATTTTAGATGAAGTTTCACACGCCTTTTGACAAGAAAGGTTTATATAAACAGTGTCTCTTACAATCAAACCATTATTTTTGACTTCTATGACTAGAAAGATGCTTATGTGACCAATAAGAGTTAATTAGAAACAATGACTTTTGCTTGAAATTTAGGGAGGGATTTTTCCTTTCCTACTGGAAAAAATATGAGATTTTGAGATCTGGTGCTTTTGTAGCCATCTTGCAACAATGAAAAGAGAACCTGTATGAGTATTTAGTCAACTTGGATAGATATTAGGAAGAAACTTTCCTTAACTAAGTTTACTACTTTTCATACTTCTTTTGAGACCTTGCAAGAGGAAAAATGTTGATATCTGATCAAATGGTTACTGCATGAACAAATATAACTATCTTCAACCATTTGTTTCCTTAAGATTAAAAGAAAAAAACTTAAGTATCCAAAACAAGTACTTTCTGGATGCTAAATTGTAAGACCCACATTTTTCTTTGCTATTGAAAGGTAAACATGTATTAAAAGTTTATAGGTATTACTGAAGTTTAACAATCCTACTGTGGTCAGCAGACTTATTTCTGGTGAGTTATTATTGCTTTTTTTTTTCTTTAATATTAACCCATTCTCCTAAGATCATTTCTGGATGTGTTATGAACATATGGAGCCGAGTATATCGAAAGAACAAATATCCTGTAAGTTGAAAAACAAGCTGTCATCATTTTGCGGTCTTTTAAAATTTAGATCTCAAGTCACTAAATTAAAAAAAGTGAGTAGTACTAAAATATAAATTGGTCATTTTAAGCTAGTTTTTAAAAGGAATTGACAATGAATTCAGCTACACATATGTCACATAGTAATTGAATACATTATTACTAGACTTTTTTGAGTATTTTCTTGAAATTCAACCCTTAATATTTGTTCCCTGTGGTTTATCAATGTCTAAATGTTTGGTAAAAATCTGAATTAGAAACATAGTAAGTGAATGATACAGCAATGCCTATACACTGCGCTTTTAAAATACATTAGTGAATCCCAGCAGAGTAGCTTAAATTGGAATAACTAGTCCAAAGACACTAGTTATTAATTCTGGTGGTGGGGGAAACTATTATAAAAAAGCACTGGAGAGCTATCCAACTAAGGAAAAAACTTCAAGGATTCAATCATCCACAACATAAGTTAACTGGATGAGATCCAATTATACATATCTTTCCCCTGGAGGTATTACCTTGCCCGTGTGAGTATGGAGGCTGAAGCTCAAGCAGAAAGTTATAGTCCTATCAGATTAAGATTTCACAAGATAGAATTTTAGGCAGAGTGTCTAGAAATAAAGGAGATAAACCTCAGAGAAGCTGAAATCAAAGCAGGGCCTGCCCCCAAAACATCTATAAACTTCTTTAAAGCCATGGTTTACCTCTGAACTAAACATGCATGTGGGACATTTCAAAAGCCAAGTGGAAGAAAACAAAATAAAGCAAAATCTGTAGGACTAAAAGACTAAGGAGAGAGTTCATCTTCTGCCTAAAGGAGAGAGGGCAGAGTTGGAGTTTGAGTCTGGTCAAGCTAGAGGTGTTTGCTAAAATCCTTGAGTCTTCCAGTCTGCCCTAATAGAGTATTAGAACAAGCCTCCACAAGTTCAAGATGAATTTCCAGCAAGTTAATTATCTGCTTAAACAAACAAACACTATCAGGAGATAATAGAATCCAGGAACTCTATGAAGTGCTATTTATAATGTCCAGTATCCAATAGAAACTTATAAAATGTGCTGATAAGTAAGAATAATGTGACCAACTGTTCTAAAAAAAAAAAGTCCCTAGAAACAGACTAAGGGGTAACCCAGATGTGAAAATAGCAAAGGTCTAAAGAAGATATTACAAATATTGATATGTTCAGGAACTTACTTAAATGAAAACTTGATTAAATTAACTGAATATAAATGGGAAAAAATCAATAGCAGCAAACCAAACGGAAATTCTAGAATTTAAAATTGCAATATCTAACATGAGAAATAAAATTACTGGATAGACTTACTAGCAGAAATAAAGAAAGGGCAGAAAAAAATGGGTTGATTTTGAAGATAAATATCTAGAGAAGAATGCCTTAAAGAATAAAGTGAATCCCAGTGACTTGCAGAGTGATATCAAATGTTCTAAGATATGTAGAACCGCGTCCAAGAAAGAGAGGAGTGGAAAAATTGGGATAGATTTTCCAAATGTGATGAAAACCATCAAATTACAATTCTAAAAAACTCTGCAAGCCCCAAGCAAGATAAATTTTAAAGAGTCACACCACTTAAAATAGCTAAAGTGCAAAAATAAAAAGAAATTTTGAAAGAAATGAGAGAAAAGTAATACATTACAAACAAAAGAACAATGTTATGAATAAAGACTACATTTTCTTTGTTTTTGTTTAATAACAGAACTTTAAAGCACATCAAGCAAAATCTGAGAGAAAGAAGCTCAGGTATCCAAATAAATAATGCACTAGTAATTATAATACATTGCCTCTAGCAACTGATAGAATACAAAGACAAAAAAAAATCAGTAATAAATAGTATCAACCAACTTTATCTAACCAGCATTTACAAAATATTATCCCCAATAATGCCTGTTCATACTATGTCTCAATGAACTCAAAAGTTAAAGTATTACAAAATATGTTTTCATTATAACATAATGATACATTTATGCAAATAATTCCATAAATATTGGTAAATAAAATACTTCTAAATAACCAATTTATATAAAAAATGAAATCACAAGGGAAATTAGAAAATATTTCTAATTGATTGATTGATAATGACAAAACAGCATATCAAAATGTATGGCATATACCTAAAGCAGTGCTTACAGTGAAATATTTAAGTTTATATACCTCTATTAAATCACATCTAAACAAAAGATCTAACTCACCACCTTAAAAGCTAAAGATAAGCATATTAAACTCAAAAATAGGTAAATGGAGTAGGTAATAAAAATAAAAGCAAAAATCAATGCAATAGAAAACAAAAATAGAGGCAATTAACAAATTCAACAGTTTCTCTTTGGAAAATATAATAAAATTAATGAACCAGTAGCAAGATTGATCAAGAAAAAAAGAGGGAAAGTCCAAAAAATACTGTTATCAAGAATGAAATATGGGACATACCATAGATTCTACAGAATATAAAAAGATATTAAGGAAATAGTTTGAATAAATTTGATGAAATAAATATTCTATGAAAAATATAACTCACCAAAATTTACATGAAAATAAACAGAAAATCTAAACATCTCTATATCTACTAAACACATTACCAAAAAATGTCACACAAAGTCTAGGGCATGGTTTCACAGGTGAATTCTATTAAATATATAAGTAAGAAATTATATCAATCATATAAATTCTCTCTCAAATGAGGAGAAAAAAAAACCCTTCACAATTCACTTTAGGAGGGAAACATAACAGCAATATCAAAACCTGAGGAAGGGGACTTTCCTGGTGGCGCAGTGGTTAAGAATCCGCCTGCCAATACAGGGGACATGGGTTCGATCCCTGGTCCAGGAAAATCCCACATGCCACGGAGCAGTTAAGCCGGTATGCCACAACTTCCAAGCCTGTGCTCTGGAGCCCATGCTCCACAACAAGAGAAGCCACCGCAATGAGAGGCCGGCACACGGCAACGAACAGTAGCCCCTGCTCGACACAACTAGAGAAAGCCCTCACGCAGCAACGAAGACCTTACGCAGCCAAAAATAAATAAATTAATTAAATTAAGGCCAGTACCCACATGAATACAAACAGAAAAAAATCTTAACAAATCTTTGCAAATTGATTCTAGCAATATATACAAAGAACGATGTGTTCTAACCAAATGGGATTAGCCCGAGAAAGCAGGGTCAACACTAAAAATCCAATCAAGGCAAATCAGCATCAAATGAAAGAAAATAAAGAAAAATATGTTTATCTTAGTAGATTCATAACAAAATCTCTCAGTAAACTATGAATAGAAGGCAAGCTCTTCATTAAGATGAAGAGTTTCTTAATGGTGAAATAATGAACATCTTTATATTAAATCTCCCAAAAAAGGAAAAGAAATCTACTCTCACAATTTCTCACTTATTTTCACTACTGTATTAAATGTCCTAATCAGTGCAATAAAGGGAGAAAAAGAAAGAATAGGCATACGGATTGAAAAGGAAGAAGTAAATATTCTTATTCCCAAATGACACAATTGCTTACATAGACAATCCCAAGGAATTTACAAATGAACTACTAGAACTAATATGTAAGTATAGCAAGACCACAGATCAATATATTAAAATTAATTGTAGTTTTGTATATTGACAGCAATTATAAAATATTTAAATCCATTAACAGATGCATCAAAATCCATGATGAATAAGTATACATTTAGCAAAAGATGTATAAAATTTCTACATGGGAAACTATAAGAGATTGATACAAAAAATTAAAGATGATCTAAATAAATGAGAGTAGCGTGATGCACATCAATGTTGCTAAGATTTCAATTGATCTTAAAAGATTAAATGCATTTCAAGTTAAAATTCCTACATTATTTCTTGCAATAATTGATGAGTTGAGAACAAAATGTTTATGGAAATTTAAAATATTTTAAATAGCCAAAAATAATTTTAAGGAAAAAAAGTTGAAAGACTAACACCACCTGATTTCAAATCATAATATTCTTTACAATGAAGTTACAGTGATCAAGACTGTGTTTTTGGAGTATGGATGGAAAAAAAAATCAATGAAACAAATAAGTTACAGGAACATATATAAGATCAATTGTTTTTTGATGAAGATACCAAGCCAATTCAATAGAGAAAGAAGAATATTTTTCAAAAAGTGGTTTTAGACCTGCTGGATAGCCACATGGAAAAAAAATAACCTCAACACCTTCATCAAATGTTGTGTAAAAATTTATGCAAAATGAAATATAGACTTAATGTAAAAGGTAAAACAAGAAAACTTCTAGAAGAAGACACAGAAATACTTCTTAATAACCTTGGGGTAGAAGAGAATTTCATAGAGAGAACCAAAACATGCTAACTATGAAAGATAAAAATATTGATAGAATTCATCAAAATTAAAACTTCTGGTTATCAAAACATACCTTTAAAAAAAGGTCATAGAAACAAACTATGATATACAAAATATAGAAACAGCAAGGCCCTACCGTATAGCACAAGAAACTATATTCAATATCTTCTAATAATTCATAATGGAAAAGAATATGAAAAAGAACATACATATATATAACTGAATCACTTTGCTGTATACCTGAGACTAACACAACATTGTAAATTAACCATACTTCAAAAAAAGGCTATAGAGAAAATATTTATAATACATGTATTTGATAAAGGTCTTGTATCAACAATATAGAAATCACAAAGCAATAGTAAAAAGACAATTTAAAGATAGTTGGACAAGAGACCTGAGCAGACACTTCACAAGTGAAGATAAACAGATGGCTCATAAGCACATGAAAGATGTTCAGCATCATTAATCATCAAATTAAAATTACAATGAGATCATTTCAAATCCTCTAGAATTGCTGAAACTTGAAAGATCGACAACACTAAATGTTAGTGAAGAAGCAGAGCTATTGGAACTCTCCCATACACTTCCGGTGGCAGTGTGAAATGGTATACACTCTGCAAAACTGGCAGTTTCTTAAAAAGTTAAATATACACCTACCCATGATTCATAAATTCCATCTCTAGATATTTACTTAAGAGAAATAAGAATGAGTATATCTACTGAAGACTGTACAGGAATGTTTTTAACAGCTTAATTCAAAACAAGCCAAAATTACAAATAACACAAAATATTGTCTGAAGAAGCCTGGATAAACAAATTGTAGTATATTCCTACAATGGCACATCACTCAGCAATTAAAAAGAACAGGCTACTCATAAATGCAGAAACATTAGAAAAAAAATCTCAAAAACATTAAACATAAGAAGCCAGGTACAAAACAGAATAATATTTATGATTCTATTCATGCAAAATTCAAGAATGGACAAAATTAAGCTATGGTTGAGAAATGAAAAACAGTGGTTGTCTGGGACAAGTGAGCAGTGATTTGCAGGAATATGTTTAAGAATCTTTCTTTGGGGAAAAAAGTCCTAATTTTAAAAAATTATGATTTCCATGTTGTAAATACTGAGTTTGCCTATTTCAAACTACTATCTTGCAGTCATTGAGTACAGAGTCAGGAATGTATAGTGACATACAATATAATATTTCTGCCATGCAGAAGAAATAGACAATCTCAAGAGCACACCACTAAAATATAATAGATACTTAAGACCTGTTTATTCATTATACATTAACTGTTTTGATATAATTTAAGTTCATATAACTTGCTTTTTATAAGACCTGTGTTTAATAACCAGCTCACAAAAATTCCTGAAAATGTATCAATTTCCACTTGCAAGTTTTTATAAGCTGTCTCCAGCACACCCTTGGAAAAGAAAACTTTACTGAGGTGATGGTAATGTTCTATATCTTGGCAGGGATGATGGTTTTATAAATGTGTTTCTTTGTAAAAACTTATCAATTGTCCACTTCAGGTCTGTTCATTTTATATTATTTAAAGTTTTTCTTGAAAAACATATATTTGCCAATAGTGTATTTCAAAATATAGATTAAAAATTTTTTTATTGGAATATAATTGCTTTACACTGTTGTGTTAGTTTCTGCTGTAGAACAAAGTGAATCAGCTATATGTATACATATATCCCCATATCTCCTCCCTTTTGAGCCTTCCTCCCACAGCCCCCATCCCACCCCTCAAGGTCGTCACAGAGCACCAAGCTGAGTACCCTGTGCTACACAGAAGCTTCCCACTAGCTATCTATTTTACACATGGTAGTGTATATACGCCAGTGCTACTCTCTCAGTTCACCCCACCCTCCCCTTTCCCCTGTGTCCACAAGTCAGTTCTCTATGTCTGCATCTCTTTTTCTGCCCTGCAAATAGGCCATCAGTACCATTTTGCTAGATTCCAAACATATACGTTAATATACAATAATTTTTTTCTCTTTCTGACTTACTTCACTCTGTATGACAGACTCTAGTTTCATCCGCATCACTACAAATGATCCAATGTTTTCCTTTTTATGGCTGAGTAATATTTCATTGTATATATGTACCACTTCTTTATCCATTCATCTGTCGATGGACATTAAGTTGCTTCCATGTCCTGGCTATTGTAAATAGTGCTGCAATGAACATTGGGACATGTATCTTTTTGAATTATGTTTTTCTCAGGGTATATGCCCACTAGTGGGATTGCTGGGTCATATGGTAGTTCTATTTTTAGTTTTTAAGGAATCTCCATACTGTTCTCCAAAGTGGCTGTATCAATTTACATTCCCACCAACAGTGCAAGAGGGTTCCCTTTTCTCCACACCCTCTCCAGCATTTACTGTTTGTTGATTTTTTGATGATGGTCATTCTGACTGGTGGAAGGTGGTACCTCATTGTGGTTTTGATTTGCATTTCTCTAATAATCAGTGATGTTGAGCATCTTTTCATGTGCCTCTTGACCATCTGCATGTCTTCTTTGCAGAAATGTCTACTTAGGTCTTCTGCCTGTTTTTTGATTGGATTGTCTGTTTTTCTGACATTGAGCTGCATGAGCTGCTTCTATATTTTGGAGATTAATCCTTTGTCAGTTGCTTCATTAGCAAATATTTTCTCCCATTCCGAGGGTTGTCTTTTCATCTTGTTTATAGTTTCATTTGCTGTGCTTGGCAAGCTTTTAATCTTCATTAGGTCCCATTTATTTATTTTTGTTTTTATTTCCATTACTCTAGGAGGTGGGTCAAAAAGGATCTTGTTGCAATTTATGTCAAAGAGTGTTCTGCCTATGTTTTCTTCTAAGAGTTTTATAGTGTCTGGCCTTACATTTAGGTCTTTAATCCATTTTGAGTTTATTTTTGTGTATGGTGTTAGGGAGTGCTCTAATTTCATTCTTTTACATGTAGCTGTCCAGTTTTCCCAGCACCACTTATTGAAAAGGCTGTTTTCTCCATTGTATATCCTTGCCTCCTTTGTCAAAGATAAGGTGACCATATGTGCGTGGGTTTATCTCTGGTCTTTCTATCCTGTTCCATTGACCTGTATTTCTGTTTTTGTGCCAGTACCATACTGTCTTGCTTACTGTAGCTTTGTAGTATAGTCTGAAGTCAGGGAGCCTGATTCCTCCAGCTCCATTTTTTTCCTCAAGATTGCTTTGGCTATTTGGGGTCTTTCTGTATTTTCACTCTTTAGAATCATAAATACTTACTTTTTCTTGGGTCTAAGTGATTTTATCTGCTTATTTCTAAGTCTGTGAATTTTTCTGGATTAGAGTTATAATTTTTTTTTTTTTTTTTTTTTGCAGTACGCGGGCCTCTCACTGCTGCGGCCCCTCCGGTTGCAGAGCACAGGCTCTGGACGCGCAGGCCCAGTGGCCATGGCCCACGGGCCCAGCTGCTCTGTGGCACGCAGGATCCTCCCGGACCGGGGCACGAACCCGCGTCCCCTGCATCGGCAGGCGGACTCTCAACCACTGCGCCACCAGGGAAGCCCTAGAGTTATAATTTTGAAGAATCTTTTATTATGGTAAAATTTACAATAAAATTTGCCATTGTTACCATTTTTGCATGTACAGTTCCGTGGTATTAATCACATTCACAAGGTTTACAACCACAACCACTATCTATTTCCAAAACATTCTCATCACATTAAAAAGAAACTCTATATCAATTGAGCAATAACTTCCCATTTCCCTCCTAGTAACTCCGGGTAATTCTAATATACTTTCTGTCTCTATAATTTACCTATTCAAGATACTTCTTAGATATAATCCAAATACAATCAAATGATTTATTTATGCAACAAATATTCCTTTTATACCCTACTATATGCCAACCTATTTTTACATTCCCTGATTACAGAAATAAGCAAAATATTTAAACATCTCTGCCTTCATGTTTACATTCTTCAGATGGTAGATTATGTGGTAGATTTTTTTCTCTCAGTGTAGTCTCTTTTTCTTCCTTCCTTCCTTCCATCCTTCCTTCCTTCCTCCCTTTCTCTCTTCCTTCCTTCCTTTCTTTCCTTCCTTCCTTTCCTTCTCTTTCCAAGGATTTTAGTGGCACATGGTTTCTAAGGAGAACATACTAGAACTTGGAAAGATGGTTAGAAATAAACCATTCTGTTTCATATTCCAAATAGCAGCTATCCTCTGGGAGATAAAGATTAGTAAGATGGAAAGAAACATAAAGGCTAAGCTTGTCCATCATCTTGGTCATTTGTTTTTCATGTAATTAGTTTATCATTGAGAATCATTATGTATTTAGCTAAAATTTGTAGATTCTTAACAAAGCTAATGAAATATTTCATGTTCATAGTGCTTTAAACATTTATGGTTTTGACAGCCTTGTGAAAGAGAATATAAGAAATAATCTCAAGTATTATCACTGAGAAAACAAATATTGTGTGATTTGCCCAGAATCAGATGTAAGATGTGGTACACAAATCAAAATCAACTTAAGTACTGTTATAATGAATTCTATAATATGATATATGTAATATAACTATACTTGGTACTAGTAGATTTTAAGAGAGTTTGGAATGAATATATTTATCAAAACTTTTATGTAATAAAAGGAATCACAAATTAATTGTATAGTATTTTTTACTCATGGTTTATATTCTATTTCACATATTTAATTTGTTGTTTCTTTGGCTTATAAATAGGTTTATAAGCATTATTTGCTTTAATGATAGTATTTGTAGTCTCAAAAGGTATAGTAAACAGTGAATCACTATGTCACAAGAGTTAATAAACATTGTCCAAAATTCTATGGTGTATATGGCTTGAATTGTGATGACAATGGGTTTTAATACCATTTATGTGCTTCATTTAAAAGTTTATTAGCAATAACATGGGTGAAAAGTAAACATTGATTTTATGTTGATGAGCAAAATAATCCCACAAATGTGATGTAAATATCAATATGTAACATATACAGTGCTCTTTATAATTTATGTGCAGATAAATCAGACTGTTCACAGATACGTGTATAAAAGATCAGATACAAACTATTTACTCAAGAAGAAAAATGTAGACCTTTCAAAACCACATCGCTGTTAGTTTTTTACAAAAGGTAAGCAAAATGAAGAATCACTTTTCTAGACATCTTGTCAAGGTAATCTCAGCCTAAATTTATCACAGATGTTTCTGAGGGTTTGTTATTAGATTTAATCTATGTTTAAGACTTTTAACATTTGTAAATGTACTTTTTTAAGGGACAATAATTATTTCAGTTAATTTTTAATACTTTTTATGTGATCCTCAATAGTTTATCAGGATCCAACTTGTCATTGGCAGATCATTTAACACAATAAATATCCACATGGTTAATTAATTTGAAAAACTTAAAGTTAGCAAACATTTCCTCTCAATGGGTACCCTTTGCATAAGTTAATTATCTAAATTTTTTATATAAATTAGGAAAATTTCAAAATTATTTTATACACATAAACAGTATATTTTGTTAAAAATTATACTTCTCATTCTTATACTTGTCAATATTAAACCTTTACGAATGCTTACTATGTTGTGTTTCATTCTCACCTCTTCTTATGTTGGTGGTTCCAGACCATGAAACAGCAATTTCAAGTCTCTGATAACTGTTTTGTGTGTGTGTGTGTGTGTGTGCACATGTGTGTGTGTGTGTGCGCCAACTTGTTCCCAAGTATGACAGCTGCTGGTCTTCTCATTAGTATCTCTTTCATATTTTCATGCCATAAGAGCTGGCATACCAAAGAAGCAGCTACTTTTTCATCAATTTCTTTCTTGGATGCTTGCCCAAATGCTGTTGCCCATGTTCTTTTGCATCATTTCATGAGCTCAAGTAGTCATGATGTATTCTGTTTAATACATTTTGTCAAAGGTTATTGGAAATAGCTATGCAATCATCTTTCAGCAATACACCATTCACCATTGTGAGAGATGCCCTGATGTTCTCATATGCTCATGAGGTTTTTTTAGTTTACTTTTTCAGCCAACCTATACATAATAAAATTAATACATTGTTAACATGCAGTTCATGGCTATCTCCTGTGACATCTATCTGGATTTCTTTTCTGTAATAGGCAAGATAGTATGAATAGTTTCAATCTGCTTTTCCAGACCTGCAATATTACCAACAATAGTCCCAAAGTTAATAATTTTATACATGAACTTCAAAAGCATTGAGCATATTATCAAAATTTGAGCCTTAAGATCATGCTTATGCTGAAAATGAGAGCTGTTACATTATAGAGGTCTTGTATGTTCTCTCACTTGATGATCCTGAGTTTGTGGAGTGTTTTTTTTTTTTTTTTTGCGGTACACGGGCCTCTCACTGTTGGGGCCTCTCACTGTTGCGGCCTCTCCCATTGCGGAGCACAGGCTCCGGATGTGCAGGCTCAGTGCCGCTCCGCGGCATGTGGGATCTTCCTGGACCGGGGCACGAACCCGTGTCCCCTGCATCGGCAGGCGGACTCTCAACCACTGCGCCACCAGGGAAGCCCAAATCATTTCCTTTGATTAGAAATAAAACAAAGTTTTAAGCTTGTGCTAGTTATAATATCATAGTCAACAAACTCATGTTCAAGTAATTTCACATTTTTGTTTTCAATAAGTCAGATTAATTTTGTTTCAGAACCTACATCCTAACAGACTGGCAGGAATTTGGAAACTCATGGTACTGAAACTTCCTCTTCCTGTGCTGATGTGCGAAATTATTGGGATTTCACAAAGCACAAGGGTATATGGCGAAGTTCTTCGCTAGCTCAGCGTGGTTACGCTGAGATAGACAAACAATGTCTCCTGGCATGGCTCCTTCAGGTCTACTCATTCTGTTGTTTTCATTCAAGTTTGGGGCACAGGAAATTGGACGTCTTTGGTAACCTTGGCTTAGGGTTGTGCCTCTTCTCTCTTAGATGCATTATTTGGTCATTTATTCTCTATAATGTTGCTTCCTCCCTTGGAGAGCTGCCAGAATCAAAGAACAAAATGTTGTCTCTTCTGAAATTATTGAACTTTTTACTCTTTCCAGCTCAGAGGAATTTAAGAACTGTTTCTCGTCTGCAGAAAATATTCAAACTCTATTCTCTCCAATAGACTTAGGATTTCCTGGTGTAGGTGAAAATAAAGTCTTTTTAAAAAAAATTTGTTAGCTGAATGATTTTTATTTTATTTTAATTTATTGTGGAAAGAACACTTGACATGACATCTACCCTCTTAAGTGTACAATCTATTATTGTTGACTAAAGGAAAAATATTTTACAGCAGATCTCTAGAACCTATTCATCTTGCCTGACTGAAACATGCCTGCTGATTGCTCATTTCTCATTTCCTCCTTCCCCTTAGCTTCTGGCAACCATCATTCCACTCTTTGATTCTATGAATTTAATTATTTCAGATAACTCATATAAGTGGAATCATGCAGTATTTGCTTTTCTGCGACTGGCTTACTTCACTTAGCATAATGTTCTCAAGTTTCATCTGTGTTGTCCCATATTGCAGAATTTCCTTATTGTTTACAGCTGAATAGCAATCCATTGTATGTACATATCACATTTTTTTTTTTTATCCTTTCCTCTGCCTATGGACATTTAGGTTGTTTCCACATCTTGGCTATTGTGAATGCTGCTGCAATGAACACAGATGTGCTAATATATCTTTGAGATCCTGATTTCAATTCTTTTGTAAAATTACCCAGAACTGAAATTTCTTAATGATATGGTAGTTCTATTTTTAATTGTTTTGAGGAATCTCCATACTGTTTTCCATAGATCTGGGGAATGAAGTCTTGATGACTACTTCTAATTAGATTCTGCTACATACTTCCCCTAAGAAATAAAGCTTCGATATAGTTGTCGAGACTTCCGGGAAGATGGCAGAAGAGTAAGACGCGGAGATCACCTTCCTCTCCACAGATACACCAGAAATACATCTACGCGTGGAACAACTCCTACAGAACACCTACTGAACGCTGGCAGAAGACCTCAGACCTCCCAAAAGGCAAGGAACCCCCCACGTACCTGGTTAGGGCAAAAGAAAAAACTAAACAGAGACAAAAGGATAGGGACGGGTTCTGCACCAGCGGGAGAGAGCTGTGAAGGAGGAAAAGTGTCCACACACTAGGAAGCCCCTTCGCGGGTGGAGACTTCGGGAGGCGGAGTGGGGGAGCTTGGGAGCCGCGGAGGAGAGCACAGCAACAGGGGTGCGGAGGGCAAAGCGGACAGATTCCAGCGCAGAGGATCGGGCCGACCGGAACTCACCAGCCGAGAGGCTTGTCTGCTCGCCCGCCGGGGCGGGCGGGACTGGGAGCTGAGGCTCCGGCTTTTGTCGGAGCGCCGGGAGAGGACTGAGGTTGGCGGCGTGAACACAGCCTGCAGGGCGTTGGTGCGCCGCGGCTGGCCGGGAGAAAGTCCGGGGAGGGGTCTGGACCTGCCGAAGAGGCAAGAGACTTTTACGTCCCTCTTTGTTTCCTGGTGCACGAGGAGAGGGGATTAAGAACGCTGCTTGAGAGAGCTCCAGGGACGGGCGCGAGCCGCGGCTAAGAGTGCGGAGCCCAGAGACGGACATGGGACGCTAAGGCCGCTGCTGCCGCCGCCAGGAGGCATGTGTGCGAACACAGGTCACTAGCCACACGCCCTTCTGGGGAGCCTGTGCAGCCCGCCACTGCCAGGGTCCTGGGATCCAGGGACGGCTCCCCGGGAGAGCGCACGGCGCGCCTCAGGCTGCAGCGTCTGCCCCGCACTCCATGACCCTCCCTACCCCCCGGCCTGGGTGAGCCAGAGCCTCCGAATCAGCGGCTCCTTTAACCTCGTCCTGTCTGAGCAAAGAACAGACGCCCTCCGGCGACCTACACGCACAGGCGGGGCCAAATCCAAAGCTGAGCCCCTGGGAACTGTCAGAACAAAGAAGAGAAAGGGAAATCTCTCCCAGCAGCCTCAGAAGCAGCGGATTAAAGCTCCACAATCAACTTGATATACCCTGCATCTGTGGAATACCTGAATAGACAACGAATCATCCCAAATTAAGGAGCCCTGTGGATGAAAGGCTCTTGGTGCTGCAGCCAGGACTCAGTGCTGTGCCTCTGAGGTGGGAGAGCCACCTTCAGGACACTGGTCCACAAGAGGCCTCCCAGCTGCACATAATATCAAACAGCAAAAATCTCCGAGAGATCTCCATCTCAACGCCAGCACCCAGCTTCACTCAACGACCAGCAAGCTACAGTGCTGGACATCCTATGCCAAACAACTAGCAAGACAGGAACACAACCCCACCCATTAGCAGAGAGGCTGCCCAAAATCATAGTAAGTCTACAGACACCCCAAAACACACCACCAGACGTGGACCTGCCCACCAGAAAGACAAGATCCAGCCTCATCCACCAGAACACAGGCACTAGTACCCTCCTCCAGGAAGCCTACACAACCCACTGAACCAACCTTAGCCACTGGGGACAGACACAAAAAACAACAGGAACTACGAACCTTCAGCCTGCAAAAAAGGAGACCCCAAACACAGTAAGATAAGCAAAATGAAAAGACAGAAAAACACACAGCAGATGAAGGAGCAAGATAAAAACCCACCAGACCTAACAAATGAAGAGGAAATAGGCAGTCTACCTGAAAAAGAATTCAGAATAATGATAGTAAGGTTGATCCGAAATCTTGGAGATAGAATGGACAATAGAATGGACAAATTGCAAGAATCAGTTAACAAGGACCTAGAAGAACTAAAGATGAAGCAAGCAACGATGAACAACACAATAAATGAAATTAAAAGTACTCTAGATGGGATCAATAGCAGAATAACTGAGGCAGAAGAACGGATAAGTGACCTGGAAGATAAAATAGTGGAAATAACTACTGCAGAGCAGAATAAAGAAAAAAGAATGAAAAGAACTGAGGACAGTCTCAGAGACCTCTGGGACAACATTAAACGCACCAACATTCGAATTATAGGGGTTCCAGAAGAAGAAGAGAAAAAGAAAGGGACTGAGAAAATATTTGAAGAGATTATAGTTGAAAACTTCCCTAATATGGGAATGGAAATAGTTAATCAATTCCAGGAAGCACAGAGAGTCCCATACAGGATAAATCAAGACACATATTAATCAAATTGTCAAAAATTAAATACAAAGAAAACATATTAAAAGCAGCAAGGGAAAAACAACAAATAACACACAAGGGAATCCCCATAAGGTTAACAGCTGATCTTTCAGCAGAAACTCTGCAAGCCAGAAGGGAGTGGCAGGACATATTGAAAGTGTTGAAGGAGAAAAACCTGCAACCAAGATTACTCTACCCAGCAAGGATCTCATTCAGATTTGATGGAGAAATTAAAACCTTTACAGACAAGCAAAAGCTGAGAGAGTTCAGCACCACCAAACCAGCTCTACAACAACTGCTAAAGGAACTTCTCTAGGCAAGAAACACAAAAGAAGGAAAGGACCTACAATAACGAACCCAAAACAATTAAGAAAATGGGAATAAGAACACACATATCGATAATTACCTTAAATGTAAATGGACTAAATGCTCCCACCAAAAGACACAGATTGGCTGAATGGATACAAAAACAAGACCCATATATTTGCTGTCTACAAGAGACCCACTTCAGACCTAGAGACACATACAGACTGAAAGTAAGGGGATGGAAAAAGGTATTTCATGCAAATGGAAACCAAAAGAAAGCTGGAGTAGCAATTCTCATATCAGACAAAATAGACTTTAAAACAAAGACTATTAGAAGAGACAAAGAAGGACACTACATAATGATCAAGGGATCGATCCAAGAAGAAGATATAACAATTGTAAATATTTATGCACCCAACATAGGTGCACCTCAATACATAAGGCAAATACTGACAACCATAAAAGGGGAAATCGACAGTAACACATTCATAGTAGGGGACTTTAACACCCCACTTTCACCAATGGACAGATCATCCAAAATGAAAATAAATAAGGAAACACAAGCTTTAAATGATACATTAAACGAGATGGAGTTAATTGATATTTATAGGACATTCCATCCAAAAACAACAGAATACACATTTTTCTCAAGTGCTCATGGAACATTCTCCAGGATAGATCATATCTTGGGTCACAAATCAAGCCTTGGTAAATTTAAGAAAATTGAAATTGTATCAAGTATCTTTTCTGACCACAACGACAAATAGATGGAGAGATATACCATGTTCTTGGATTGGAAGAATCAACATTGTGAAAATGACTCTACTACCGAAAGCAATCTATAGATTCAATGCAATCCCTATCAAACTACCACTGGCATTTTTCACAGAACTAGAACAAAAAATTTTGCAATTTGTATGGAAACACAAAAGACCCTGAATAGCCAAAGCAATCTTGAGAACAAAAGAAGGAACTGGAGGAATCAGGCTCCCAGACTTCAGACTATACTACAAAGCTACAGTTATCAAAACGGTATGGTACTGGCACAAAAACAGAAAGATAGATCAATGGAACAGGATAGAAAGCCCAGAGATAAACCCACGCACATATGGTCACCTTACCTTTGACAAAGGAGGCAGAAATGTACCGTGGAGAAAGGACAGCCTATTCAATAAGTGGTGCTGGGAAAACTGGACAGCTACATGTAAAAGTATGAAGTTAGATCACTCCCTAACACCATACACAAAAATAAGCTCAAAATGGATTAAAGACCTAAATGTAAGGCCAGAAACTATCAAACTCTTAGAGGAAAACATAGGCAGAACACTCTATGACATAAATCACAGCAAGATTCTTTCTGACCCACCTCCTAGAGTAATGGAAATAAAAACAAGAGTAAACAAATGGGACCTAATGAAACTTAAAAGCTTTTGCGCAGCAAAGGAAACCATAAAGAAGACCAAAAGACAACCCTCAGAATGGGAGAAAATATTTGCAAATGAAGCAACTGACAAAGGATTGATCTCCAAAATTTATAAGCAGCTCATGCAGCTTAATAACAAAAAAACAAACAACCCAATCCAAAAATGGGCAGAAGACCTAAATAGACATTTCTCCAAAGAAGATATACAGAGTGCCAACAAACACATGAGAGAATGCTCAACATCACTAATCATGAGAGAAACGCAAATCAAAACTACAATGAGATATCATCTCACACCAGTCAGAATGGCTATCATCAAAAAATCTAGAAACAATAAATGCTGGAGAGGGTGTGGAGAAAAGGGAACCCTCTTACACTGTTGGTGGGAATGTAAATTGATACAGCCACTGTGGAGAACAGTATGGAGGTTCCTTAAAAAGCTACAAATAGAACTACCATATGACCCAGCAATCCCACTACTGGGCATATACCCTGAGAAAACCATAATTCAAAAAGAGTCATGTACCAAAATGTTCATTGCAGCTCTATTTACAATAGCCCAGAGATGGAAAGAACCTAAGTGTCCATCATCGGATGAATGGATAAAGAAGATGTGGCACATATATACAATGGAATATTACTCAGCCATAAAAAGAGACGAAATTGAGCTATTTGTAATGAGGTGGATAGACCTAGAGTCTGTCATACAGAGTGAAGTAAGTCAGAAAGAGAGAGACAAATACCGTATGCTAACACATATATATGGAATTTAAAAAAAAAAATGTCATGAAAAACCTAGGGGTGAAACAGGAATAAAGACACAGACTTACTAGAGAATGGACTTGAGGCTATGGGGAGGGGGAAGTGTAAACGGTGACAAAGCGATAAAGAGGCATGGACATATATACACTACCAAACGTAAGGTAGATAGCTAGTGGGAAGCAGCCGCATAGCACAGGGAGATCAGCTCGGTGCTTTGTGACCGCCTGGAGGGGTGGGATAGGGAGGGTGGGAGGGAGGGAGACGCAAGCGGGAAGAGATATGGGAATATATGTATATATATAACTGATTCATTTTGTTGTGAAGCTGAAACTAACATACCATTGTAAAGCAATTATACTCCAATAAAGATGTTTAAAAAAAAAAAAAAAAAGA